>NC_031786.1:2498128-2501063 GCF_001522545.3 Parus major | reverse complement strand
GTCCATTCCCTGGGGAGCCTGGGCAGTGCCAGCACCCTCTGGGGGAAGAACCTTTCCTGATATTCTACCTGAACCTCTGCTGACACAGCAAGGCTGAGGCTGCCACTGGTCCAACGTGAGAGAACAGCCAGGGCAGGGAGCCTGGGCAGTCACAGCAGTCACCCAACCTCTTCCTTCCTCCCTTCCGCAGCGCTGGGGCCGTGCTGGTGGCACCCAGTGCAGAGCCAGCCCCTGCCCTGTAGAAAGCAGGGCCAGCACCCCTCAGAGCCCACTGCTGCACCCTTCCCAAGGCCTGCTGAGGGTGTCCTGCAGCACAGGGGGATCAGCAGGATGCTCTGGGCAGCTTTTTGGCCACTCTGCTTCCCTGGAGCCTCGTGCCTGGCTGGATTTGTGCCTGTCTCACACCTGCTGGGCCCTGGGAGCAGCTCCCTGGCCCCTGCTGGTGTCACCTCTGCCTGGGAGCCATCCCCACACACCTGAGACTGGATTTCACCCCCATCAGCCAGCCCTGGTTTCTGACTTCCTCGCAGGATGCATTTCACAACCCCTGCCTCAGTTTGTGTCTCTGTTGCTGTAGATACCACCAGCTTCTGCCTGTGTGTGTTTGCTTGTTTTTCTCATCTTTCTACAGCCTTACAGACACAAAAACTGTAGAAGCACATAAGTTCAGGTTTTCCAAAGGAAGCTGTGGTCTGAGACATGCAAAGAAATGTCAGTGGTGGAGAGTTACACTTGTGGTTAGTGACTGTTTATTTGTTTTGCTAAGTAGAAGCAGGTGCTACAGAGGGTATTTGGGGAAAGAGGAGAAGGGTTGTGTTGCTCAGAGGTTTGAAAACCACCTCACCAGTGTTTACTATCACTTTCAGACACAAGAAGCAGAATGCAGGTGAGAGAGAGAAGGATTTTGTTTTGTTTTTCAACATGTGGATTAAAATCCTTCAGCTTTTTCCTTTCATTTTCATTTTGTGTGTTACAACTTGAAAACCTTATTATCAAGGACTGCACAGAGATGATAGTGAAGCAGTGGCAGGAACTCCAAATGAGTTCACCAAAACCCCTACAAGTGTTAAGGGAGAACCACGAGAGGTTATTAAAATGCCTCCAGGTGCTGCTGCAGGATTGAAGTATAATATATCCAGAAAACTTTGTGTATTTAAAGGGTTACTATCTGCCATCTACTATGGACTATTTTAAAATTTACTGTCTGACAAGGAACTACCAGTGCACTAAAAATTCTTCTCTGGAAAGCTAATGTTTGTATCTCTTGGCTGACACCGGTTGCTAACACGATGCTCAGTATTTGGTCTGTGCTGAAGCTGCCTGTATCCAGGAATGTTTGTCTTCATCACTCTTGAACGCTCCTAAATCGAGTCTGGGAGACTCCAGGGAGAGCAGGCAAGCCTGCTTGCATCTAAGATATTTCATGATGCTCAGGAGAAAATGCTTTGAATTTAATCCAGCTTATTTACATAGTTTCTCTCTTTTATTTATTTTTTTTTTATTTTTTTTTAATTCACGTTTTTAATGGGTGCTTTGTGTGAGAGGTTTCATTTCCTGTGTCAGGATGTTATTTGTAATTACTGTAACCAGGATTTGGGCAGGTTTCCGTTCTTTACCTCTCCCAGGTAGGACACTTCCTGCTCAGTGCTGGCAAATTGACTCTCCTGTACCTGGGCCCCAGACCAGGCTGATGGGGCACATTTCCCACTGTGCACAATTTTCAGGGCTAATTTTTGCTCTCAGCTTTACAGATCTGCTTTTGTCCTCCCTTCCCTCACATACTGTGAGCAATTAACTCCTCTAAAGCACGTGAATTTTGCTATTAAAAGTCCACACCAGAGTGGGTCTATAAGTGTTTTAAAACTCACTCCTTTGAAATGGAGCCACTTATGCATTTTAATTTTTACTGCTGTTGTTTCCTTGGTGGACAGAGTGGAATTTGACATGGATACAAGGTTTATGTCCAGTTCCCACTTCACACACGGAGCAGTTTGGCCTCTGTGCTGTGCTCAAGGGGTTTTAAAGAAGGAGAACTCCAGGGGTGGGTCAGGCTGCAGGGTCAGGGGCAAAGTTTGTCCTTGAAGACAATCTCTGAGGTTGGAATTCTTGACTCGTTCAAAGCCCTGCAAAGGAGCTGAAGAGAAACCTTTGAGATGTGACACTGCCCGTGGAGCTCTGGGGAGGACTGGGGCTGTCTCCATGAGAAATAAAGCTTGAAGGGGGTTGTGTTTAATTATTTGGGTGATGTGTTTGCAGCAGGGTTTGCTGGAAGTGCTGGTGGGGGAGTGGGTTCACCTGCTGGGCTCTTTGTGCTCTTGGCCAAAGCTGGGAAAGGCTCTGACCTCTGCCAGTGGAGGCAGGAGGAGAAGGGCAGCAAACGGGAGAAGAAACAGAGAAATTCCCTTTGTGCCTGCAGACCCTTTGCCAGGCACAGATATTTGATATATTTTCCATTTGGGGGGGAATTGCTGAGTGCCCGAGAAGGGGGAGCTGTGCAGGGCCGTCCCTGGGGATGCAGGAGGGAATTTCTGTACGGGCACAGCAAAGGGGAGCAGAAAAGAGCCGTGTTTGTCCCCAATGCCACCCATGGGAGGGGACAGCAGGGTCTGTGAGCCCCGATAGCCCCGGGGCAGGGCAGGGCTGTGCCTGCCAGGGCTGATAAGGCAGTGACAGCAGCTCTGGGGTGAGGCTGGGCTGGCACAGGGAGAGTTTGGGGCTGTGGGATGGGGAGCTCGGGGCTCGCAGCATTGAGGAGGGGAATGGGGTGATTTCAGGGCAGGCAGGGAGTCTGCAGCCCGTGGGAAGGAGCTGGCCCTTCTGGGGTTCCTCTCCAAGCCTTTGCTCCCTGTTTCCACTTTCCCAGCGTGGCAAAGGCTGCCTTGTCCCCTGCACTGCTTTTGTAGGAGCAGCAGAGACAAATCTCATCCTGCATCCC
>NC_031786.1:2495065-2497497 GCF_001522545.3 Parus major | reverse complement strand
CGCTGCCAGGCCGGACACAGAGCTGTGGGATGGGCAGGCTTTGGGCAGCCACAGGAGAGAAGAGAAGGCTCCAGGTTTGTCCCAGGAAAGGTCAGAATTGGACCTTTCTGTGAATCTCCATCCACCACTGCATTATTTGGTCATTAATTTCCAGTTTATAGCCACTGAGGGAATTCCAGGCACAGAAAGCTCTCAAAATCTTGTAAATACAAGCTTAGATACAGACATGGACATGGGATTTTACTTGAGGCCTTGGAGAAAGCTTCCAGACTTAGAATCACAACTAAGAATGTGAATCTAAATAAAAAGACATTAAGTTAGTTTATAGGAAGTTGTAAGGTTTTAATGTTAATATAAAGAAGTAGTTATAAAGGTAATAAGAAGTTTAAAGTATAAAAAGAAGCTTTGTGTGTCAGTGTATGATTGGTTAAGAAAGTCCTCACTGCAGCAGAGATGTATAAAACAAAATAATTAACTATTGGTGTGAAAGTAGAAACATTCCTTTGTGGCATTAATTTATTGGTTAATTAATCTTTAAAAGATCTTATAACCTGTGTAACCTCGTGACCACCAAATCACCCAAGATTTCAAATCACCCAAGACCAAGAACAGCTGGTGAATAAAGTGAAGATGTGCTCACTCCTTCATGGGACCGTAGAAGAAAAATAATAAATAATAAGTAAAATATTTATTAAAATATTTAATAAAATAAAATAAATATAAAATAGATAAATATGATAAATATAAAATAAATAAATTATAATAAATATAAAATGTTAATAAAATAAAAATAATAAATAAAAATAATAAATAAAAATAATAAATAAAAATAATAAATCATGCTTTGAAATGTTTTTAAGTGATCCCATCTCTCTCACAAAATCCCAGTATACAGCCCCTGGGGGAAACCTGGAGCTGCAGCCAGGGGTCAGGGCACAGTGAGGGGAGCTGGGCCTGGGAGGGTGCTCAGCACAATTTAGGAATGTTCTCATCTCAGGCAGGTGTGGGAGCTGGAAAAATAAAAACTTCCACAAGGGTTTGGTTTGCAGCCTGGGAAGGAGCTTGGGTTAATGCAATGATAAATTAGAAATAAATAGAAAAATTATAAACTTATGTTCTTATAGTTGTAAGTAAGAATATGCTTTAAGTAAGAATCTAAATTGGTTAAGATAGTGAAAAGTTTTAAATTGTAATAGTGGGGTTTTATAGAGGAGACTAAGGATTTGGAAGTTATGATAGAGATGTGTGTGTGTACGTGACCTAACAATCTATTGGCTGAAAGACAGAGGCAGTGTGGCAGAACTTAACAAAAGTGATAAGTTATAAAGTCAAAACAAGCTCTGTGTCAGCTGTCTATTGGCCCAAAATGTTGTTATATATTGCTGTGTGAAGGAGAAACTCCTGACTACCTTTGAGCTGTGACTGACTTCAAACCTCACACCTTCCAACTGAGATCTTATCTGAGAGATTTCAGCAATAAATCAGATCAATAGCACCGATGGTCCCATCCCATCAATAGCACTGATCTTCCATCTCGACAGGCAGGAGCATCCCCCCCGAGCCTGTCCCCTGTGTGGGAATGGGAAACCCCCACCCCTGCACTGCTGGGACCCCTGTGCCCATCCCCTGCCACCCTCAGCCCCAGCCATAACCTCACAAACAGCCTTTGCTCTTCATTGCAGAACTTGGGTCTCTGTCTTGTTTTGCAACACGTGAAAAATAAAAATAAAACCAAAAAACGCATCACAGCAAAAGGCAGAAACCCAGAAGGGCTTAAAACCCCCAATTGTGGCAACTTCCCATAGCCCAAGGCCACCCTGGTGGGGACTGGGGTGCATCAGTGGGGCACAGAGGTGGAGAGGAGGTGCCAGCCCTGCAGCTGGCTGAGGCAGGAGCACAGGGTGATGCTCAGGACACAGGATGATGTTCAGGAGCACAGGATGATGTTCAGGAGCACAGGATGATGTTCAGGAGCACGGGGTGATGCTCAGGAGCACAGGATGATGCTCAGGAGCACGGGGTGATGTTCAGGAGCACGGGGTGATGTTCAGGAGCACAGGATGATGCTCAGGAGCACAGGGTGATGTTCAGGAGCACAGGGTGATGCTCAGGAGCACGGGGTGATGCTCAGGAGCACAGGGTGATGCTCAGGAGCACAGGATGATGTTCAGGAGCACAGGGTGATGCTCAGGAGCATGGGGTGATGTTCAGGAGCACGGGGTGATGCTCAGGAGCACAGGGTGATGTTCAGGAGCACGGGGTGATGTTCAGGAGCACGGGGTGATGTTCAGGAGCACAGGATGATGTTCAGGAGCACAGGATGATGCTCAGGAGCACGGGGTGATGTTCAGGAGCACAGGGTGATGCTCAGGACACAGGATGATGCTCAGGAGCACGGGGTGATGCTCAGGAGCACGGGGTGATGCTCAGGA
>NC_031786.1:2491137-2494416 GCF_001522545.3 Parus major | reverse complement strand
TGATGCTCAGGAGCACGGGGTGATGCTCAGCACCCCACTTTGCCCTCACCCCTCTCTCAGCCACCCCCTGCTCTTTGGGCTGGCTCTCCTGTGCCAGGCTGCCTGTGGCCAGCACCCAGCAGTGGATGAAGCAGAAAAAGCCTTCACAACATTAATGAAAGCTCTGACAAAGGGAGGAGAGGGGAGCTATTGTCTCCTTGGCCTTCTCCTCACAGCGTCTGCGTGTAATGAGACTTTGGGTTATGCTTGTGGCTTCTGTGACAAAGCTGTGATTTAAGGGCTGTCTGTTCCGAGGCAGAGCCGCTCACACGGGCCAAAGTGCTGGTGAGTAATATTTTACCACAAATTGTTGTAACTGGAGCTCAACAACTGCAGTAGGAAGGAGGGGGAGGATTGTATTTGATTTATTAGATGGCTTAGTGCAATTTGCAGAGTGAGCTTTGTGCTGGTGTGGCCGTGGGTGTGCAAATCCAGCAAGTAAAAGTGGATGGGAATGGGACTGGGGAGGGGAACACGCCGTGGTTTGCTGCTGCCACCATGTCCAGAGGAGGCCTGGATCTGCAGGAGGACCAGCAGCAGCTGGGGATGCCCAGGAGCCCTCCCTGTGTGTGTCAGTGTCCAGTGGGAACCATGGAATCACAGAATGGAATCGTTAAGGTTGGAAAAATGTCCAAAATCCACTCCAACCTTTGATCAAACACCGGCTCATCAGCTAAAGCAGAGCACTGAGTGCCACGTCCTGGCGTTCCTTGGACACCTGCAGGGATGGGGACCCCAAACCTCCAAACTTCCCACGCCTGACCACCTTTTCCATGGAGAAATCCCTCCTGAATTTCCTCCTGAAGGGTCCCACCTTTAGCAACTCCACCACGTGTAAAACAGCCCCTCTGGGCAAGCAGCACTTGCTCCCTCACAGCCTTCAAGCCGAGCCAGACGCTCGAGGGATGCTCTCCTAAAGCCCAGGCTTCTCCCAAACCCAACCTGTGCAGCATCTCCAGGATGGGTTTGGAGGAGGGAGGAGGTGTGGAGGGCAGGCTGCTGCTGGGATTGCATCACTGTGAGAATTCAGGTCATGTTTACTACAGGCAGCTGGAACACCATGATCTCAGATGGTAACAAGTAACATCTGAGGGGACGCGTTAAAACATTCAAGCTGTTTTGTAAGCACCTACTTTGCTTTCTTTCCAAAGCCAGCTTGGCTATTTGTGAGGATTCATCTGTCCCCTGAAGAAGCTGGTGTCATTTTGTTGAAATAAGTGAAAAAGAACAAGAGGTTCCCCTTCCTCTTAATTTCAAATGGAAAAATGATTTTGTCCTTTTTGCTTTGTTGGTTTTGTGTTGTTTTGGGGGTTTTTTTGGGTGGTTTTTGTTTTTTTTTATTTTTTTTTAAAGTCCCCAAAACAACAAACAAAACCCCACAGTCCAGCTTCCTTTCTGCTTCAGAAAGGACAGATACCTACAGTCTGAGCACTTCTGGCCTCTTGCAAGCTGACCTTGTGTAATTTCCTCTATTTACATTTGGCCAGCACTGGCCTCATTGACTACAAGAGTTTATACAAGTCCTTTGGAGAGGAATACCAAGGATTGCTGAGGCACGTCCTGCCCCACATTGTCCTATTTACTGTGCTGCTGAATAGATGCACAGTGCTGCTGAGTAAATATGTCCTTATCCTATTTTGTTCTGCCTTTAATGCCTTTGTAGCAGGATAACACAGAAGGTCACAGGGAATTTATTAATTTAAACCAGGTGGGAAAAACAACTCTTAAAATCTTTGTGTGCAGGGAGGCATCTGATAGTGCTCCAGTTAAATGTGCTTTTATTTACGTGAGCAGGCTTTGCAGTGCCTTTTCTGGGGGGTTGTTTTGGAGGAAACTGTTGTAAATAATGTTTGTAATCGAGCCAGAGTCAAATTTGGAGACAGATTATCTTTCCTGGACTTTGGTGTTGGCGTTCAAGCCTGCTCTGCTCGCGTGCACGGCTCACCTCTGCTCTAGGACTTTTGCAAGCAGAATGGAAACAGCTTGTACTTAATACACATCAGTGTGGTGATGATTCCCTCAGCACGAACAGCATTTGCAAACCTAATGCAGACAGTGGTGTTTGGGACGTGGCAGCACTCCTGGTAGGGTTTGGGGATGCTGGACAGGGAAGGGAATATCAAGAAATTAGGTTGGAGGGAGAGAGAATTGCTCTTTAACGTGACTAATCTGCTATTTAGTGGATTGGGGGGGGGGGGGTTTAAAAGATTTTTTTGAAACACAAAAAACCTCCGTGGAAACAAAACAGAAACAAGAAGACAGGATCATTTCTTCTGCTGAGGGTTTTTTTCCCAAACAGTATTCAGCAGATGATTCTTGGGTGATCCAAGCATACTGAATATTCAAAATCATAGTATTTAATGAAATATTTTACAATTGCATGTTCTGCTCTAGAATGGGAAAAATATTTTGGTGGATGCAATGTCAGGCTGATTCTGGAATAGCAGGTGTTTTTCCACAAATGGGCTGTCAGAGAAGTGATTATGGAGAATGAACTGACAGTTTTTGAGTAACCCAGAATTGTCTCCCTTTGGCCATTTGCTCAGCCTGCACAGCTGTGTCCTTGCAGACCAAGTGCCTTACTGGCTGTTACTTTACCTAGCTTACATTTTGAAATTCATTTATACCGTGTAGACTACAACTTGTTTTTGAGTTGCTCAGCCTGGCATGGAGAAAATATTCAGCAACTCCTATTTAGTGGATTTGGAGGGGGTTTTAAAAGTAGATTTTTTTTTTGATGCACAAGTTGCTCAGGCTGGCATGGAGAAAGTACTCAGCAATTCACCAATGATAAAATAATTCCACAATTGTGTTCTTCACAGAGACACGAGGGTAACGCTGCCCAGTGCCACCAGTTCAGGCACCACTCTGGGAGGAGAAAAGGCTCCTTCTAATCAGGGCTGAGGGGTGAGGGTTTACAAGAGCACCCTTGAGGTCAGCACTAATCCACAGCTTGCAGCAGCTCATTTGGAGAGCTGGGATTGCCCAACTTGCAGGGAAAGCCACTTCAGGCTGGAGGAGTGACATGTGACAGCTTCCCCAGCAAACCCAGGGATGGAGAAGAGGGAGCAGAGGAGAAGTTTCTTCACTGTGTTTATTATTAAAAGAAGGAGGCAAGGGAGGAAAAAAAAAAAAAAGAGAAAAGCAAAAAAAAAAAAACCAAAAAAAAAAAAAAAGAAAAAGTTTATTGCAAATCTCAGTGTTTAAGAGTAGTTCCAGAGTCCACTTGGTTACAAATAA
>NC_031786.1:2482370-2490480 GCF_001522545.3 Parus major | reverse complement strand
TTTTTTAAAATTTTTTTTTTTTTTTGGACATCTAAGACAGAAAAAAACAAATCAAGCACCTTTTCTTTTTTAAAATTTTTTTTTTTTTTTGGACATCTAAGACAGAAAAAAACAAATCAAGCACCTTCCCAAAAAGAGGTTGTTCTCTTTTTTTTTTTTTTCCTTTTACAGATTGTCCCACATTTCTATGGCTGGTAAAACACAGACAGGTCAGTGTAGCAGTTAATGGATGATGCCACTTCCACTTAAGTACACAGAAATGGTGGTTTGGGGTTTCTTTTCCCCTCAAACCAGAACAGACTTGTTTGATTTGTCCCCCTGAGTTGCCTAGAGGCGAGAAGATGCATATAGGTGGGGTAAGCAAGCTCGTGTCACTGTGAGCAGGAATCTCTCCCGTTAAGACTGAATGAACAGCTCAAATGTTGTCTTTTATCCTTCCCTTCATGCACAGGCTCCACTTCATTTCTCACTGAAGTCAGCAGCAAAAAACAAAAGCCCCTTGCTGACTTTGGGGGTTTGCTGGGGAAGGGGTGCAGCTGAGCCCCAGCAGCCCAGGCTGGCAGGGCTGGGGAGCAGAGGGACAGGGGAAGGTCCTGGGGGGGCCACAGGCAGCTGGGGCTGCAGCAGAGATTTCCTTGTGCACCTGTGAGCCGAGGTTTTGGGTACATTAAGACATCCTGGGCCAAATCCTCCCTGTGGGATGGGCTGGTTCTGGCAGCCGTGCCAGGTCCGTGGGCACCAGCTGAGCCTTTCTCCATGGAAAGAGATGCTGGATCTGTAGGGGTTTTTTTGTTGGTTTTTTTTTTTACTTTCTAAATAACTGGGTTACTTAAGACTTACCTATTAAAAACAGCTACACTTTATGCTGTAAGAGTAATTTTCCCAACAATTTCACAAGCAATACAAGATAGGCATTGAAGAGATTGATGTAAAGACAGCTTTCCATTATGCAGAAGATCGTTTTTCCTCTCCAGTTATTTAAGCTAATCTCCTTTAACAATCTCAGAATAAATTAATAAATACTAGTTAAATTAGAAACAGTACATCAGGTCTGACTATCAACAGAAAACAGTTCTAAGGATCCCAGTTGGGAGAAGAAAAATGATCTTGTGAAATATGTGCAGTAATAACTGGCCATAAAGACACATGGAGCCTTTGATTTCCCAGCATTTGTGACATTCAAGTTAAGATCATTAGCAATGCTTTCTAATTGTCAGCTATCTAGCCTAGCCTCCTCCTCCAAGCTAAAAGGTGAGTCTGTATCCCTCCAGAAGAAGATTCAGTTGGCTACTGGTGGTGTATGAAATGCTCATCTCCAGTTCATATTATTGGGTCTGTGTGGAATTTGTGGTAGGGGATGGGTGACAGAGGCTGAGCTGCTTCTGCTGTTGCTGTTGTCAGTATTTATGGGATCAGTTGGACCTTTACCTATGCTTGTTATCAGGAAAGCAAGTGTGCATCACATCTTCATGCTAGACAGAAGTTATTCTTATGTGGCTATCCGTATTTTCTATGGAGCTTTCCATTGTTGGTTAAAAAAGTTCTGTCTAATAGTTAAAAAAAAAAAAAATTGTTGGTAGCAACTGTTCACATTTAAAATTTCACATTCCCTTTAGAATGGAGTTTTAAAACGTGGAGCAGAGCTGACATTTCCCCCAGCCTTACACTGAGTACATTAGACGGAGAAGGAACAGGGTTTTTTATACCACGCTGTCAGAGCCTTTTCCTGAATTTTCTGCTTTTCCAATATCCATGTCTATAAAGTCATCTGGTAGTTCTGGTGGTGGCCCTGCCGTGCTCTCCTCCACCTGCTGCTGCTGCTGCTGCTGCTGGTGGCACAGCCCAGTCTTGCATGGCCTCACCAGGGCCAGAAACACAGCCCCCAGGACCATGCCAGCAGCACAGGAGTAGAAGGCTGAGCTGTAGTTCTTTGTCGTATCCACTAAGACACCTGGAAAAAACATTTACAGCAGTTAGCCACAGCCCTCTCCCCCCCCTGCCCTTCCCTGCCCTCCTGGAGGTTTTAATCTGCATTTCATCTGCAGCCAAAACTCGGTGACAATCGAGTTAAAAAATAAACCCATTGTGTTCTGGGGTACACAGTGTCACCCCGAGGCGAGTCAGAAGCCCCTGGGCACCGCAGGGATGCCGAGCCCGAGGTGCATCAGGCTTTGTTCTGCCAGGCTTCACCTTCCTGCAGCGTGTGGCACAGGCACAGCGAGAGGGATTCGCCTCTGCCTGTGCCTGAAGTGATGCCAGGTTTGGGTTTCTGACAGGATCAGGGTAGCACTGCAGCATTTCCCTTCCCTCTGAGGTTCCTCAGTGCCTCATCCGTGGGACTCTGCAGAGCTGCATTGCAGTCTGCTGGCTCTGGGAGACTCCCAGCACTGGCTGCTGGGTTTTTAGGGGAGTGCTGCGATTAGTGCT
This sequence comes from Parus major, assembly GCF_001522545.3. Classification (NCBI taxonomy): domain Eukaryota; kingdom Metazoa; phylum Chordata; class Aves; order Passeriformes; family Paridae; genus Parus; species Parus major. The sequence continues at coordinate 2,488,053 of NC_031786.1, read as the reverse complement.
GCCAGAATGCCCTCTAGACAGAGATCAGCACCCAGTGTCAAACACCTCCAAAACAAAACCGAGACCAAAGTTTGCGTTACCTGCAAGGGGTGGTCCAGCCAACCCAGCTAAGCTTTGAATGAAGACGTAGACCCCAGCTGCAGAGGACATCTTCTCGATGCCAACCACGTCGTCCTCAGCCAGGAGGGGAATATGTGTGCCCGCTACCGTGCCGAGCATGAACCCAAAATAAACGCTACATATCATCAAGCCCCAGAATCCAGAGGCAAAAGGGAAGGCAACCAACGCTACCGACAGCAGGATGACGCAGATGAGCTCGATGTAGATCTTGCGGATCGGCTTCTTGTTGAGAACCCAGCCCGCAAAAATCCTCCCGAAGACCTCGGCGATGGCCATGGCTGACAGGATGTAGGCAGAGTGGTCCTTGCCGATGCCGAGGCTGCGGCTCAGGGGGATGATGTAGAGGGAGGGAGCGAAGAAGCCCAGGGTTGCAAACAGGCCAAAGAATGCATAACAGATAAAGCTATAGTCTCTCATCACAGAGAAGTCCAGTAGTTTGGTTTTTGGTGCTGGAGGGGTGCTGTTATTTTCAACGGGATTCTGTCCGTGTTGCTTTGGTTCTTCACTTTTCGGCTCTGCTTTGGTTTTTCCAGGCACATTGCTGGGTGAGGTAGTTATATCGACTCCTGAGTCTATGGACTCTATTGAGGTGCATGTTTGCTCGTTTTCAAGCATGTACTTTGTCTCCGTGGACTCCTCTGGAGGCTGTGCTTTCACTTCTTCCTGCTCTCTGATGACGATGGGGCGCAGCAGCGATCCGCAGGCGGTGATGCCGAGCTGCAGCACCCCGACAGAAAGCATGCTGTACCTCCAGCCAATCTGCTCCTTCAGGGCCGTGATTGCTGAGGGGAGAGGAAAAGTGTGACTGGGAAAGCCTGCAGTTACACCAAGGAATTGAATTTACAGCCAGGGCAGGGACTGCAGATTCGCTACTAGAGGGTCCTCTCAAAAAGGCTGAGCAGGGGTCTCTCCTCCCAGGGGTCTGCCACCCACCTTCCTCCCCTCTGCCGCAGCAGACGGAAGCTAAAAGCTGTGTTTATCACCTGGCTAGGCAGATGCCACCCTCTAGGTAGCCCCTTTTGAGGTCTCAGCAAGTTTGGGGACAAAGGAGGCGTTGTTTTTTAGCGAAGGACAGCAAACTCAACACTTAAGTTTGCTCTCTCAGCTGCCCCCAACCTAAAACCAGCTAGCAGAGGATGTCTCTTAGCTCTGCTCAAAGGTGCACGTCACTGCTTAATTACCAGCCTTCATTTGCAGCCAAAGCAGCTTTGCAGTGGGTATTAGCCCAGGGCACACGAGCACAGCACATCACATAAACCTCAAGGGCAGGCAGTGACAGGGCCGTGACGCCTGGGGACAGGTCCCCAAAAGCTGCCAGAGCACTTTGGCAGCCCGTGCTGAGCACAAGCCCAGTAACCTTTAGGAGCAGCTCCGTGCACTGTGTGTGTTTTAAATAGCTAAAAGTTTCTGGGGCTTATTTTTAGCCTGCCAGATCTATATAGGGACACGGCCTGTCCTGCGCTGGCACACGGCACCAGGGGGGTGGCACTCAGGCAGTGTCACAGCCGTCCCCAGCACTGCCTGGCACTGCACCACGGGCATGTGAGTGACCACTTGTGGCCACCCCCTTGGGAAAGGCTGGCAGCAGCCTCTGGCCCTCCCAGCACGTGGACACCGTACCTGGTGCGAAGGAGAAGACAGCGAAACATTCCCCTGTGGATGCCACCGCTGTGACCAGCGAGCGCCTTTTGTCAAAATACTGTGATAAAATGGTGACAGTCGGGAGGAAGGAGAGGCAGTATCCCAGGCCTGTGAATAAATGCCAAAAATTGCCATAACAACAAGTAAAGGAGGGGGAAACACCGATGCGAGAACACGTTAAGTCGGCTTTCCCGGTGGTCATTACAGTATCATTTCGGCCAACTCAGCAAGTCACCCTGGAAGAAAATCATTGGGGAAACCAGAATGTTATTCTTTTGTAAATTGGAGGGGGGAAAAGAAAAAACAAAGAGGAAAGGAAAGTGAAATCTCAAATCAAGAGACTCAGCCTCCCAAACCCGCTAGATAATGCCTTCTGCTCCCAAACAGCCAGCGGGGTCCACTTTGAGGACCTCATCTGCCTAAAGTACTTGAGCCTGTAGCAACTGTTCCCCTAAGCAAGGCAAGCTCCTGGCCATGGGTATGAACAGGACACCCAGGCCAGGCTGGAGAGGGGGAAAAGCATCAGGAGAAGAAACCAGAGACAGAGGGAGCATCAGAGGATTTGATCCCAGGCCCAGCTTTGGTTTCCCCAGCCATCAGAAGCGACCGGTGTGAGGGCAGGGCCGAGTCCAGGGGGTGCCCGGGGTGGGACAGGGCAGAAAGCCAAGCCTGGGGCCCATCCCCGCTGCGGGATCAGCTCGGGAGGGGCAGCAGCCCCCAGCACACCCCGTGTGCGTGCAGAGCCAAAGCCCCTTGGCTTGCGGGAGGGGGCAGGCTGGGGACAGGATGGTGACTCACCGGAGACGATGCCGATGGTGACGTACATGTCCACCACGCTGCGGGCGAAGGACGCGATGACCATGCCGGTGCTGACCAGCAGCCCCCCGGCCATCACCACCAGGCGGTGGCCAAAGCGGTTGCTGAGGACCGTCGACAGAGGAGCTGGAGAAAGAGAGAGCTGTGGTCAACACCCACCTCAGCAACTTCACAGCCACCATCTCCTGCACAGGCTCTTCCCAAACTCCTGTCCAGGTCCCCACGAGGTGCCACCTCCCTGCACAGCACAGCATCGCCCTGGAGCCACCCTCGGAGCCCTGCACAGCTCACAGCATTTAGGATGTGCTAAAAAATCACCAGAACAGACTTAAAGATGAGCACGTGGAAGCCTGGGACAAATCTCCAGCCAAATGCCCAGACACCAGTGGATTTCAGCAAGGCTTAAGTTATTTCTAATCCTTTTCACTGCAGTTTGGTTTGAAAACTCTGATTTTTGCCCCTTGCTCGTGAGACCTGAACAACTGGGTCAGGCTCAGCGACACGGACCATGTCCCTGCACCACCCACAGCCATGGAGACTGGGGCTCAAAGGGACTGCCAGGCTGAGACAGACATTTCTTGGCATTTGAGGAGCAGCCTCTGAGCTTTATAGCTGTGATTTAATTTATAATGGAACCATTAGAGGCATGAAAGTCACAGGTGCCAGGTCCTTGCATGCTGAGTCAGCAGCACCACTGCCCCTTGCACCTGCTCCTCTTACCTGTGAAGGTCTGTACAAACACACATATGGATATTATCCAGGATATCCTGCTGTTGGTTTCGTCAAAGCTTTCCATCAGGTCGTTAAAGAAGACTCCAAATGATTTTATGATGCCGTATGTCAGGGCTTCCACAACAAAGAACGCAAAAGCGACTGTCCAGCCCCATCCTCCGTCAGGCACTTTAGTATAAACGTTTGCAGAGGTGCACGGCATCTTTACAGCTTTGACCGTCATTTTGGATCTGGAAAGAGAGGGGAGAGGGAGCCAGGCATCAGTTTAAGCTGAGTTTTGCTGGAAGAGGCAGAGCCTGGGAGCTGTAGCACCCCTGAGGCTCCGTGAGCCGGACCCTGAGCTGCCGAGGGATGAAGTGTGGGAGCTGGGCTGATGTTTCTGCCTCTGTCCCTCCGTGGGCTCCTTCCCGCTGCTGCCCTGTGAGCCCCTCAGCAAAAACTCTCGGCTCAGCAGCCGGGCGAGCTGTTCCCAGCAGCCAAACCCGGGAGCTGGGAGCTGTCATCTGTCTGTCGGTGCACGGGGGCGGATGGATGCAGTTCGTGAAAGATCCGCCGCGGAACCCGGCGCGGGCTGGGCTGCAGGAGCCGCACAACTCCCGGGGCACCCGTCCTCCCCAGCCTGGCTGTCCCCACAATGGCAGCTCAGAACTGGGGGTGGGCACATCCCCGCTTCCAGCAGCTCCCCTGCAGCCCTTGGCACCCCCCGGGGCTGGATGGGATCACCCCAGAAGACACGGGATGTCCTCAGCCCTGCCCCGTGTCACTGTGGGTGATCATTGTGGTGTGCGGGGGTGGCTTTGGTCCCACACGGAGCTCCCATGGAACCCCAGCACTGCCACGGCTGCCCTGGGGGGACAGCGCAGGTGTCGGGGGGGACTGTGTGCTGGGCTCACAGCCACACCCGCACGGAGGGGACAGTGCCGGGGTTACAGTCCTGGGCTCACGGTCACACCCGCACGGGGGGGACAGTGCCGGGGTTACAGTCCTGGGCTCACGGTCACACCCGCACGGGGGTCCGCACCACACCTGTGCGGGTGGGACAGTGCCGGGGTCACCGTCACACCCGCACGGGGGGAGCACCGAGCCGAGGCCACTGCAGCACCGCACCTGCGGGGGGGGACAGTGCCAGGATCACCTGCGCCGGCCGTCTGTGCTGGGCTCACTGCCACACCTGCGGGGGGCTCCGCTGTGCCACGGCCACCGGCACACCTGTGCGGGGGACAGCGCCGGGGCCACCGCCGCACGTGCGCTGGGTGGGGACAGTGCCGGGGTCACCGCCACACCCGCGCGGGGGGCGCAGTGGCGGGGTCAGCTCCCCGCGGGGTCAGCCCGGAGGGCACCGAGCGGCCGCCGGGAGCAGCGGCCCCGTGCGCCGCCCCGTCCCGCCCGGACCTGCGGCTCCCCCCGCGCCGGCAGCCACCAGGCATTTCCCTCCTCCATTTTAGACTCGGCTCCTCGGCAGCACGTTCCGGCCGCGGGGAGCCCGCCCGGCCCCAGCCCACCGGGGAACTCGGCACGGCGGAGCAGGCGAGTGCGCGGCACCGGCCCCGCGGTGGCCCGGCCGGGCTGCGAGCCCACGCCGGGGGTCCCCGAGCCGGGCAGGGGGGTCCCCACGCCCCGCAGCCCCTCCTGCGGTGCCGCATGGCGGGTGCGGGGCTCCCGGGGGGATCCTCTCGGGCAGGGATGGAGCGAGGCGTGGGCTCCTGCATCCCTGCGGTGCCGCCCGCGCCCGGCTCTGCTGCAGCCGCGCAGGGCGAGGGGCACGGGCGGGACCCCCGAAGTTTGTGGGAAGTGCCTGGAGACCCCCCGAGAGAGGGGACGGGGCTGCCGTGAATTCCTGTGTCGCTGCACGGGGAATAGCGGGGGGAAAGCACATCAGGAGGAAGCACGCTTAGGGAACAGTGAAAAAAAAAAATAATAAGGAAAGAAAAAACAACCCAGCGAAACCGCAAACCCGGGCGTATGTTTTGTACATTTAAAGATTAAAAGGAATAATGATGGCGGGGAAATAAATTGAAAATGAAGAAGCCGGAGCGCAGGGGCCCGGCGTGGCCCCCCCTTCCCTGCATCACTTTCCCAACATTTCAGCCCTGATTCCTGCATCGCCGGGGCCGCGGGCTAAAAATACAGGGATGCAGGCGAGGGGAGGTGGGGAAGGAAAACGCTGGAAAAATGAAAAAATAATGTTAAAAAGCGCCCCAAAAGAGGGGAAAAAATTAAAAAAGGGAAACAAAGCCCTCCCCCACCCGGCTCCCCCGGAATCCCCGGGCGGGAGCCCCACTCACCCGGTGCTGCGGCGGGGTCAGGGGCTGCCCATGGCCCGGGAGGGCGAGCGGGCGACCCTCGGCGAGGAGGCGGCCCCGCTGCCCGCCGG
>NC_031786.1:2477226-2481822 GCF_001522545.3 Parus major | reverse complement strand
ACACACCAGAGCCCCCCTCGGTGCTGGATCTGGGGGTGGCAAAGTGTGTTTGTCCCCTCCGAGCTTTGGGTGCTGCGCATGATGCGGTGTTAGAGGAAATATGCCTCTGACTTGTATTTTTCAGAACAAAACGTCTCCTTTAGTTGCATTTCTGGGGAAAAACATTGCTCTTGGTTGTATTTTTAGGGGGAACCACCTCCTTTAGTTGTATCTTTAGGGAAAACCATTTCCTTTTGTTGCAATTTTAGGGGAAAAAAATCTCCATTGGTTTCATTATTTTCTTTTTTTTTTTTTTTTTTTTTAAACCCTAAACCCAAAAAACCCCCATCCTTTAGTTGTATTTTTATGGAAAACATCTCCTTTAGTTGTATTCCTAGGAAAAACATTTCCCCCAATTAAATTTTTAGGGAGAACTGTCTCTGTCAGTTGTATTTTTTGGGGAAACATCTCTCTTGACTGTATATTTTAGGGGGAAACAATCTCCTTTAGCTGGACTTTTAAGGAAAAATGTGCCCTTTTGTTGCATTTTTAGGGAAAAAAATCTCACTTTGTTGCATTTTTTTGGGGGGAAAAACATGTCCCTTGGTTGAATTCTAAGGGGAAAACATTTCCATTGGTTGCATTTCTAGGGCAAACCAACTCCCTTCATTGCGTTTTTAAGGGAAAACATGTCCTTTATGTAGGAAGCTTAGAAAGTAGGGATTTGTGAGTCAAGCAGAGCAGGAGAGACCGGCTCACCACCTACAGGGATGGGGAGGGAGGGAGGGAGTAGAGGTTCAGTCATCCTAAAATCACAGAACATCCTGAGCTGGAAGGGATCATTGAGTCCAACCCCTGGCCCTGCACAGACACCCCTAAAATCCCACACTGTCCTTGAGAGCGTTGTCCAAACTCTCTTGGAGCTCTGGCAGCCTCAGCTCACTGCTGCTGCCACATCCTGCTCCTGTTCTCCGTGTGCTGGGCACGGATGGATGCTGCCAGGAGGATTTGGAGTCTTGCACCATTCGCTGTGACTTTTGGGCCAGGGACTTCTGCCTGCAGGGAACAGCAGAGGGGGCAGAGTGGGTAGGTGAGCACACCTCTCCTCACCTGCCCTCCTGGGATCTGCCCCCTGTGCCGACCCACAGTGTGCTGGGTTAATGTGGAACCTGCTGATCCTGGTTCATACCCCTGGAAAAAGCAGCCAGGTTAAAATGTTCCTTCACTGCAAGAGCTGCTGTGTTTGGTTTGGCCAGAGTCCCTTCTGCTGCTTTTCCCTTGCTTTGCCCCTGGGGGATTGCTAGTGGCACAACACAGCCCAGGGCAGCAGGTAGTTGGGGAAAAATTCTCCAGATTCCCCAAAATGAGGCAAATTGTTGCTTTTGCTCAGGAATTTTGGGAAAGCTGCTGCTGGTTTCTCTTGGCAATGCTGGCCCAACAGCCACTGCCTCCAACAAGTGCTGGTGCTCTCAGGGAGGTTTCAGCAGCTTCACTCCTCACAGTCCCCTCCTGAACAAGATGAAATCCTTCTGAAATCCATCCAAAGTCAGCCATGGGAGCGCACCCAGAGTGTCCTTGAGAGCCTCTCCCTGTCCCACAGGGAAAGCCTTTCTCTGAGAGAACCTTTGAGGTGGCTGTCCTTTATCCCTGCCTCCCTTTCAGGGGTGCAGATAAAGGGTGACCGCCCCTCTGGCCTTGCAGAGCCAATATCCCGTTATATGAGCTTTTCCTTGGGAATGGGTCACCCTCCCCGTGCTGAAATTCTTCCTGGTAGCAACAGGGCAAGTGGCTGTGGGACAACAAAAGAGGTTTGTGCCTCCAGGGGAGAAATAAGAATGCAAATATCTTTGGCATGAAAAAAAAAAACCCAAAAAATTTGCTCTTTGGTATTTCTTGTCAGTACTTTGCATCTGTGTCTGCCTCACCTTCCCATTCCTTTCCTTTGGGTTTTCCAAGAGCAATAAGGCTTTGGGGAGCGATGGGGGCAGCAGGGGCCCTGTGGGGGGACAGGGATGGTGCCTGCAGCCTCTCCAACCCAAAGCTTCCCAGCCCCACTCTAAAACCCTTTTTTCTCCATATTGTTTGCCCACTTTGGGGAGATTTCCCTGCTGCTTGGCTTGGCTGTGCCTCGCTGGGATCCTTTTCCCTGGCACATCCAATGCGGGTCCGTCCCGTGCCTGGCAGCGCTTGCTCCGGGACGTGCCTCCTCATCATCCCGGGAACTCCAGCAGCCCGGGAGCATGGCTGGTGTTTGAGGGCTCTGTAATCCACAGGGGAGCAGAGCAAGTCATGTCTGTGGGCATAAATCAGGCAGGAGCTGGAAAACAGGGCGGGCTGGGAAGAGCAGGGGAGCGCGGGCCCCTGCGCCGAGCCGCCGGATGGCTCAGCGACTTCCAGTTCATTTATTCTGCTGGGGTTTGCCCAGCCCTGCTCGGCATGTGAAATGTTTTCTCTGAAAGACCCAGCAGTGAGATGGGTGAAAAACATTCTCCTGTCCCAGGAGCTGGCAGAAATCCTGGTAAATCTGCAGAAGTATGTTTTTGTCGGTGCTGCTTATTCTGTGAGGGGAACTAGTATAAACTATTCCAGTAGAAAACCTTTTTCCTGGAATAAAGTCCTGACTGTGTTCAGAGCATTGTCAGGACGGTTGTGCTGGGAATGGAGCTTTGCTGGTAAACATGTCAGCTCTGGGGAGGCACGATGGGGCACACACAGAGCTCCTGCCCCCCTGCCCCACGGGCACACCCCTCACCAGGTGCCTGCTCAAATCAAAATCCGTGCAATTTTAAATTGCAAACAAACACAGATGTACTTTTCTGCCCCCTGAAAGCCTGTCTGCCCTGCCTTCCATCCCCTCCAGGCTGTGGCTGGACATCCCCCAACAGGGTCAGCACCAAGACCCTCACTTCTGCTTGCCTGCCTCAGTTTCCCTGACCCCAGCTGGCACAAGGGGTGACACTGGGAGCTCCTGGAGCGGCACAGCAGGTAACCACTCCGGTTTGAATTTTCATCCTTTGCTGTGCCCTTTTCTCCCCTCTCCTCCTGGCCAGGACGAGGATCCTGGTGGGATTTCCAGCAGGACACTGGGTGGGTTTGGGTTTTTTGTCCCAGATCAGAGCTGGGATACCCAGGGAGGGTTCTGAGCCCAGGGAGCTGGCGGGTGCAGCTCCGTGCAGCTGGGTGTGCTTCAAAGGCGGCAGGTTTTTCTGGGCTCCAGCCACTGCTTTGCTCTCCAGGCAGGCGTGAAATGGGAAAGAATGTAAAAAATGTGAAAGTGATCATGCTGGCCCCAAGATTTGTAAACTTTCTGGTCGATGTGTGATAAATACATGACAGATTCTGCCAGCACTGTGCGGGTGACCCCTCTGTGGTGGCACTGCCAGCGGTGACATCCCAGAGAGGCATCTCCCCTCCTCGACAGCTCGGGGGTGTCCTGCTTGGAGAGGCTTTGGGGCTTCTCTGAACTGGTTTATCTGGTTTGGACTTCTCCAGGTTCCTGTGAGCCGCCTTGCCTGCCTTGCAGAAGGCAGGTTATTTATTTGTTCAGTGCTCCCCGGTGCAAGGTGCGTGCTGTGACGCCCAGGTGTGCCGTGTCCAGCGGAGGAGCACGCTGCCAAGGCCCTGGATGCTGGGAGTGATTCCTCCCAGGCAGCTGATGCAGCTGCAGCCTCCTGTGCAGCATTTCCTGCTCGGCACCATCGAGGTGCTGCGATGTTCCTGCCATGGGCAGCCTGGGGAATCTCTCCTGGGTCATTTTGATTTGTGCAGAAATAGCTGAAAGTTGCTCAGCTCTGGGTGGGTCTGGCTGCAGCAAAGCTGGAGGGGAACAGAGGTGCTGCAGGTCCCGGTGCAGGGTGAAGAGGGGCTGGGATTTATCCCAGGGAGGCTCCCACCTCCCCCAGGGGAATGTGCACAGCCCAGACTCACCCGGGAATTTGAGCTGAAAAGGGTCAGAGAGGGCTCAGAGTGCAGAGAAGCTGATGCCAAGGGATGGCCTCACACTCATGGATGTGGTCTGGACGTGGAACATCCACAGGCCGTGTTCAGCCTCGCCTTCAAACGGCCTCCGAGCATCAGGGATCAAGGTTTTGTCTGATGCTAATGCATGAATTAGAGCTCTGGAAGACTTTCCCTGTAATTTAGGGAGGAGAGAGTGTCCTTTGAAAATTGTTTGGATTGTTTTTGTTAGCTGTGTCATCCTGGCACCCCTCCCCGAAGTAAATGGAAGGGACAGAGGTTTGTGGGTTCGGCTGCTTTGAGGTGTGCTGGGTTTTTCCCTGTGGCTGCAGGTGCAGCTGGGGGGCCCTGGGGTGCTCTGTGGGAGCCCTCAGGAGCGGGACTGGGTCTGGGATGGACTGGGAGGATGTTTGGAGAGCTGGGATTTGGCACAGAGGCCACACAGCCTGGGAGGGGCCGGGAGCTGCTGGATGCCAGTGGAGGTGCCCGAGGGCAGGATTAGGTGCTGTGTGTCCCCAGGGAGCCTGAACACCACCTGCCTGAGGAGCTCAGCTCAACTTCGGTGCTTTATTTTCCCCCAAACCCCAGTTCTAGCAGGGTGTGATATCCTGTTCCACTGTGGAGAGTCACAGACAGGGGGCTGGGATGAGGCTGGGATGG
>NC_031786.1:2475391-2476836 GCF_001522545.3 Parus major | reverse complement strand
TGTCCTTGGCCCAGCTGGGCTCACCTCTGAGCAGGGGGTGTTGGACTCAAGCAGAGCTGCTCCTTTCAAGTCCCCAACCATGAAGAAATCCAAGGAAATTGCAAAGGAATTTTTGTTTTGAAAGTAAAGGCAACTTGGCTGCCATCAAACATGTCTAGAGACCTGATCTTGATTGTTGGAGCTGTGGGGATGCAGGAGGGTGCAGGACAGGACCTGAGCTCTGGTGGGCTTTGTTGGGGCAGGGTTGAGCAGCCTCTCCCACAGCTGAGCCCCCCACCCAGCACATCCCACCCCCATTAGCTGATGTACCGAGAGCCTCCAGGCGTTATAAATTAACACTCTGGGCTATGAATTATGAATGGAGCCACATCTCTGATGGCTGCAATGCTCTGCTGACAGCCCAGGAGCTGCTGATCCAAGTGACAGCCCAAAGCTTTTAAAGATGTGAGCAGCAAAAGCTGGGAATAATTTACTTTGCAAGCTACAAACCGCTTGGCCTACAGATGGGGCTCATCGTATTCCCTCTCCTGCCTGCTCCTGTCCTGTTCTTCCCTTTTGTTTCCCAGCATTGCCTTCTCTACTCTCCCTCTCTGTCTTAATGGATGTTGTCCTGTGTTGACCATCCCTTGGGAGCTGCATCCCTCATGCCACGTTCCTGTTCCAGGGTTGCTGGTTCCAGCTGGGGACAGGTGGGGACAGCTGGGGACAGCTGGGTCCTGGCCATCCCCAACCCAGCCTCAGATCCCCACAGCCAGTGCAGAGCTCCTGGTGCAGGACCCAGAGGGATTTTGGCAGATCTGCAGCTTCATCCCCCTTGGGCCATAACTTTGTACTCAAGACATCGTATTCCACAGCTCCATCTGCTCCGTGGAGTTCTGCCACAGCTCTGTCTTTGCCACCTCTCTTTGGAGGGTTTGTCCTTGAACCTTTCCATCTCTGGAGGCCAAATCCTGCCCTAAACTGCTGGATGTGCTTAATCCTGGGTATTCCTGGGGTTTTTTGCCCTCTGGGTTTGTATGGATTGCTGTTTCCTGACCTCTGGGGCAGCTCCCTCTGACAGCCGGGCTGTGCTCCCTGCTCTGGCAGCGGTGGGGCAGAGGGAGCAGAACTAAATTTAGACAATGAGCTTCAGACACTTGTCAGTTGTCATAAACAAAGGCAGGGCCCTGTGTGTCCCCCTCGTGGGGCTGTGCCCCCTGCAGCACTCGGGAGAAAGCCCTTGGCAAGCAGGAGGGAGCCCGGGATGGCAGGAGATGGGAAACCACCCCAGCCTGAGCAGTGGGTGCAGGACAGGGGCACTCCGTGTTCCCACTCCTTTCCAGGTGAGCCATTGTCAACCAGGCAGCAGAACATCTTCAAAGGGAAAGTGTCTGGAGAAGGTGTTTGTTTTGCCCCAGTGTCTGGAGAAGGTGTTTGTTTTGCCCCAGTGTCTGGAGAAGGTGTTT
>NC_031786.1:2468070-2475371 GCF_001522545.3 Parus major | reverse complement strand
AGTGTCTGGAGAAGGTGTTTGTTTTGCCCCAGTGTCTGGAGAAGGTGTTTGTTTTGCCCCAGTGTCTGGAGAAGGTGTTTTGCCCCGGGCTGGGGTGCAGAGGCACTCCCCACGTCCTGACTGTTTTGTTTCCCTTGCACAGGGGATGCTGTAAGGATGGACTGACAGAGCCCCAGCAGTTTCTTCTCCACCCAAAGGCTGAGGGGCTCAGCCTGCAGGGAAGGAGCCGTTTTTGGACACAAACATCCCTCTGGCTGCGGTGAGGGGAGAGGAGCTGCCGCGGCGGCGGATCGAACCCGCTCCTGGAGGGGAAAATACCGCTTCAGTTTGGTGTCTAATTAGATATTTACCAGGAAGGAAGGAAAGATATAAATAGGGTGACAGTGACTTCAAAGGGTGTTTTTTGACTTCTAAGAATAACACCTTTGCTGGCGCCAATTTCGGGAATATCGGCTGTGCCTGGGTGTGAAAGACGGAGGAGGTGTCGCAGCTCGGTCGGCAGCCAAGGGAGCAAACCCAGACCCCAGCCCCCGTCCGGCCCCACGGGACCAGCTGAGGAAGGGACAGAGCCCGTGGAAAGCTCAGCTGCATCCGCAGGGACACAGCAGGGGGAGTTCGGGGAACACCACCGGTGCTGCAACGCGGGCAGGAGGGGACGTGTGGCACCATGGAGACCCCATCCCTGTCCCCATGGGTGGTGCTGGTGCTCACCCTGGCTCTGGTGGGACTCTGGGCTCCCTGTGTGGTGAGCAGGCAGCCCAACTTCATCGTTATCCTGGCTGATGATGTGGGCTGGGGGGATCTGGGAGCCAACTGGGCGGAGACGAAGGAGACCCCGCATTTGGATCAGTTGGCTGCCGAAGGAACAAGGTAATGTCTGACCCCCTTCCCTGCCCTCACCCAGCATCCTGGACACTCTGTCCTGCAGCACAGGGCAATTCAGCCCTGAGGGACCGGCAGCTGAAGGGATTTCCTTGGTGTGGGTTTGGGTGCATGGGGAGGGCAGCCAAAACCTGGCACCTTGGGGTGCAGGTCCATCCGTCCCCGCTGGGACCTGCATCTCCCACTGCCCACTCTCATCCCCAGAGCAAAAGGGGCAGGGAGGGGCAGTGTTAGAGCACACAGGGTCTCGTGAGTTGAAAGCTCTTTTAATTCTGCAGGTTCGTGGATTTCCACTCCGCTGCATCCACGTGTTCCCCGTCCCGCGCCTCGCTGCTCACGGGGCGCCTGGGGGTGCGCAATGGGGTCACCCACAACTTCGCCATCAGCTCGCTCGGGGGCCTCCCCCTCAACGAGACCACCCTGGCCGAGGTCCTGCGGGAGGCTGGCTACAGCACCGGGGCGATAGGTAATGCCCAGAGTGCCTGGGGCAGCCGGGGGAGCGGCGGGGGGTGACAAAGGTTCCCTTGCAGAGGAGGAGCTCGGGTGAAACGCTGGCAGTGAAAGGAAAATCTAAAGGATCACGTGAGAGAGATTTCACACATCCCCCTTGGACTTTGCAATGCCAAGCTTAAAATCTTCCCTCTCAACGGCGCTGCCGGAAATCCAGACTTCTCCATTTAATCTCTCATTGCTTTACCTCTCGGGGAATGTGCTGGGTGTTCCTTGGCAAACAGGGCTGTGCTCGGTGGCCCCGCCATCCTGCAGCCCACACCACGGGCAGTGCCGCTGCCCCGGGGCTTTGGGCACCCTCCTGTCACTGCTGGGTCCCCCTCAGCCTGCACAAGCCCTTTACACCTGCAGCTCCTGCTGTTGTGCACATTGTGCTGGCAGAAAATCCCTCCGTTTTCCCATCCCTCCCCAGTTTTTGCAGTTCTCCCTCCTGGATTGGCGCGTTCGGTGGGAGCGAGCGCGTGCTGGAGGTCAGAGGATGAAGCTGGCTGTTAGGGAGGGGTTGGGAAGCCGTCTGCTCAGAGCACAAGCACATGAAAGAGCCTTTTAAGGCTGGAAGCAGTCGCTTTGCACAAGCACGAGATACCTTATGCGTTTTTTCTGCGTTTTCTGCAAAAATAGACGGCATTCTGGAATCGCAGCCAGCACAAACAAGGAGCCTTTCTTGTAGCTTGATTAAAGCCCCCAGCGCTGCAGGCACCTCGTGGTTGAGGGCTGCTGGTGGCCAGAGCTCTGTCACCTCTGAAATGATGTTCTGTGGCTTCCATGCAGGCAAGTGGCACCTGGGGCACCACGGCCGCCATCACCCCAACTCCCGCGGTAAGGGCGGTGCCAGTGGGGACAAGCTGTGGGCCCTGTGGCCACCTTGACCCCGCTGACCCCCTCGCTTGCCTCTCAGGCTTCGACTACTACTTTGGGATCCCCTACAGCCACGACATGGGCTGCACCGACAGCCCTGGCTACAACCTGCCGCCCTGCCCGCCCTGCGCGCGGCACGGCACCGCCGCCAGGTACGGGGCACGGGGTGTTTGCAGCACTGTCCCCAGCCCTGGGGGTGCCCTTGGCTGTGGCCACCTCCCCTCACGCTCTGTGCGTGTTTCCCCTGCGGGGTGTGGGCTGGGAGCACCCCGTGCCGTGGGGACACGGGCACCGCTCCCTCTGTTCTCCCTTCCTCGGCTTTCTGGAAGCCAGGAGAACATCCAGGCTCGCTGCCTGCTCCGGTGACAAGCCCGGGGTGGCTCTTCCCAGCAGGGTGGCGAGGAAGGACTGCTACACAGAGGTTGCCCTGCCTCTCTTCGAGAACATCACCATCGTGCAGCAGCCCGTGGAGCTGGGCAGCCTGGCCAGGCGCTACACAGAGGAGGCGGTGCGGTTCATCCACAGGGCCAGGTCAGGACACCCCCTGTCCCCTGTCTGTCCCCTCAGCTAGGAGAGCTCCTGGGTCACTGCAGGGCTCCTTTGCATCGTGCTGGTGCAATGCCAGGGGAGATGGGTGATGCCCCGTGGTTCAGATTTGGGGTGTCCGTGGCTTGGCTTCCTGCTGGAAGAGGCACTGAGGCCCTTCTGGTGTTTTCCAAAGGGGTCGTGTGTTTCTAAAACCATTTTTGAGCAAAGGCAAAGCCTTTGAGTGGGGCTGTGCCTCCTTCCTGGGGTGAATGTTCGTGATGTCAAGGCTGGTGGGGATGTGAGGGAGACAAACGCCATCCGTCTGTCCTTCCCCATCCCTGTGGATGAGGTGACAATGGGGTGCTGAGGTGCCTCCATGGGCGTGAAGTGCTGGCAGAGGCTGAAAGCAGGCGCTGAATGGTGCTCAGGGTGGGACCAGAAGAGCACCCAGAGGTGTTTGAACACGCCCGCGTGTGAGATTGGATCCATTTTGAGGATAAAGCGCTCCCAGATCGCTGGGATTCAGGATGTGCCTCCCCCAGCCCCACGGCACAGGAGGTGCCCGGCTGTGTTTGTCCCCGAGGAGCGAAGTGGCTCGTCCGAATGACGCCCCCGAGCCCTGCTGACGGCTTGTGCAATTTTAATCCCCATTATTGGCGGATTACGAGCTGTGACTTTGCAAAACGCCTCCCTGCAGAGTGAGGAGAGGAAGCGCTGCCGGGCAGCCCTGTCTGAGCCCATCCCCTGCCTGCACCCCGGGATAACCGGGCCCGGGGAAGGCGGCTCCCCGGGGGAAGGTTTATGAAACAGAGGTGAATGAAGGGCTGGGCAGGGAGCAGCACATGGGGAAATGGCTCTTTATAAACCTGGGAGATGTTTTGTTGCACAAGATCTGTAGTTAATCCCTTTGGGTGCCAAGGATTGGCCACGTTTGGGATGCTGAGGGTGCCCGGGCTCTGGGCTGTGGGACAGCAGAAGCCCCTTCTCCTGCCAGAGCCCCAGGCTGCCAGGACGCTCTGTGGCTGTGAAACCAAGTGTGTAAGCTCCGGGTTAATAGGAAAAACCTTTAAACTCCCAGAAGTGTTTTGGGGTTATCTGTGTTCATGGAGAACAGGATTAAGCAGGTGCCTGCTTTTTTTCCCCTTCTCTTTGATGGCTTATTCCAGTTTTCCCCTGCCTAACTCATTCATTACAGGGCAACAAAAGAACACCGGATTTGCCATCTCAGTGTTTTTTTAACCAGTCAAGGTTCAGCAATTTGTGACAGTGAGACATGGCACTGCTCGAGCACAAGCGAGCATGGGAGCAAAAGTCAGGGACTCCTGTCTCCAGTTATTGATTAAAGGTTTGCTCGATCTTCAGGACAATTCTGAGCTGTCCGTGTGGCAGATGGGAGGGATGCTCAGCTGAACATCACAGCCATGGCTCCCTCTGGAGTGGTGCTCCCGGGGGAAGCAGCTTTCCCTGCTCCAGGGGCTCTGCCATCCCACGGGAAGAGGTCTCACAGTGGCAGTTTGCAAGGGGCACAGGAGCTCTCCTACCCCTCACACCCCGCAGGGACGGGCAGGGTGCCAGGGGGGACACAGCCCTTCTCGGGGGGATGCAGCAGCTCCGGGCAGGACGGGGTTTACTCATTTTCCACTCCAGGTGGGTGACGGGCAGAGGAAGGAAGTGCCGAAACTGGCGTTGGAAGGGCCGGGGAGCTTCCAGGAGGCAGCGATGGGGCGGCCGGAGCCGGGCGCGTGTGCTGGCCGGGACACGTCCCCGGGATCCGGCCCCTCCCCACCGCTGGCCATCCCACCCTTCCCCTCCGAGCTCCCTGAGGAAGAGCAGACCTGGTTGGAGCAGATAAATATAGCTGTAAACAAACAGGACGTGTCCCGGGATGATTTAGGAGCGAGCAGGCGGCGGGGCAGCGAACGTGCCGTGCTCCCTGTGCGGGGCCGGGTGGCACTGCCACCAGTGCCCGCTGTGCTGTGGGTGGCCAGATGTGACCCATCCTCTGCCCACAGCCCCAGCGAGCCGGGCACTTGCTGGGGAGGGGGACAAGGAGCCAAAATGGGCCCCCTGTAGAGGGGAGGGAAGTGCCTGGGTGTTTGGCCACTGGAATTGGAGGAAGGGGCAAATCCATCCCAAATGGGGCACGGTTGACAACGGGGGGACAGTGGGGAGAGGTTCAAGCAGGAGCAGGGGAGAAGTGGCTCAGCTCAGCTCAGCTCGGCTCAGCCAAGCTTCCTCGCTGTAAAGAGAGGAGTGCCTGGAGGGTGTGGGTGATGCACGTGGGGTGCTTTCCCCCCAAGGAGCTGCGGCAGAGGCAGGGGTGGAAGGACCACGGGTTTGTGTCCCCGGGCTCAGCAGTGCCAGCACCCCAAGGACCTCCTGCCACCGCCTTGCCCTGGAGGCTGAGCGCTCTCCCTCTGTCCCCTGTGCAGTGACAGCGGCCGTCCCTTCTTCCTCTACCTGGCCCTGGCCCACATGCACGTCCCGCTGACTCCCCCGCTGCCCCCCGCTCCGGGCAGGAGCATCTACGGAGCCTCCCTGAGCGAGATGGATGCGCTGGTGGGACGGATAAAGGAGGTCGCTGACAGCCTCGGGAAGGGCAGCACACTCCTGTGGTTCACAGGTACAGCAGGAAAACGGGCTGGGGGTGACCCTGGGACTGCACCTGGAAGGGGGACAGGACCTGTGTTTGTCCCCTGCCCTCGATGTCCCCTCGCTCGATGGTCCCGGTGCTGTGAGGATGGGGAGTGGTCCCAGCGTGGGCACGGGGGTCCCAGGCTGCTGTGGCCACTCAGCTGGGTGCCCACCCTGCCACCCCCTCCGGCTGCGGGGCTGAAGTGGTGGGGCCGTGACTAATTAAACCGCAAATCCTCGTTCGTTAAGAAGCCCAAATCCGCTCTCTGTCGCTGAGCAGCCTCCCTAATGAGGATGTCTTGCTCCTGATGACAGGAACCGCTCGGCCGCTCATTAACACCCAAAGCTGGTGGCACCGTGCCCCCCCTGCCCTGCCCTGGCTGCGCTCCAGACCCTGCAAACAAACTGCTAAAAACCAAAATCCATCCACCAGCTGCTCCTGTGGGGCAGCACCGCAGGGGTGGCAAAGAGGGATGGAAGGGTCACTTGTCCTTGCCGACCCCCCCACCCTGGAGGTGTCCCCTGCCGTCCTGCTGTCTCTCATGGGGACATTTCTTTCCCTTGCAGGTGACAATGGCCCCTGGGCTCAGAAGTGTGAGCTGGCGGGACGCCTGGGGCCGTTCGTGGGTGCCTGGCAGAGGCAGCGAGGTAACCTGGCAGCGTGTGCCCGGGGGCACAGCGGGGGCTGCTCCACAAAGCCCTTCAGTGCCCATGGAGGGGACACGGGCAGCATTCCACCTTCCCTGCCATCCTCCCTGGGGAGGCTGCTCAGCTGGGCTTGAGCCCACCCCAGCGCTGGTTTTTTCTTTCAAACAGTCAAGTTTCCCCCCAAAACTGCTGTGGGGGATGGGGCTGGGGTCCCCATTATCCCGGAGCTCGGGGTGAGTGTGATGCTTTGGAGATGGGATGTTGTTATCTGACCCATCAGGGTCTCACAGCCCCATCCCACCCACCACCCTCCCCGCACACTGGGACTTGGCTTTTTTTTTTCTCTCTCCACCGTTTTGTTGGTTTTTTTCTGGAGGGTTTTCTTTTGGGTTTTTTATTTTTTGTTTATTTTATTTTTTTTTCACTCCTCCTTTTCCGGCCAAGCCATCTGCTTGGTGGGTTTATTTCGGCCGGGGCAGCCAGAAACATTCATGAGTCAGGCGTTTCCCACTTCTGCTTGTATTACGCGGTGTTAAGGTGCCAGGCTCGGCTCCCCCAGCCCGGGGTCAGCAGTGGGGGGCTTCCTTCTCCTCTTCCCGACACTTCCCTGGGCAAACTGCGCTGCCTCCGTCCCATTCCCTGAACCCTTCCTTCTCCCGGCCCCGGGATGGAATCGTAACCTTAATTTTCTAGTAAACAAACCCCGCCGACGGCCCCGGGTTGTTGCTCTTGAGCAACCCAGGGTCACAAGCCCGAGCAGCTGGTACAGAAACTGCGGCGTTCGGGAACAGGGCGAGCAAAACACGGCCCCTTTCCAGCCGCTCTGTGCCCTGCGGAACAGCCGGAGCCCGCCTGCGGTGGAGCCCGGGGGGAGCCCGGGCTGGCAGAGCTGCCTGGGAACGCTGCCGGCCGGGCTGACTTCGGAAATCCCTCGGCTGGTGGCCGCACGGATGTTTGGAAAGCAGCGCTGCCGGCTGGGCTGGCACTGCCCGGGGCTGGGATGCTCGGCCCTCCCAGCCCGGGGGCATCGCTCCCTGCCAGGGAACAGCCCCGAGAAGCGGGGGAACACACACTGCCCCCAGCTCTGCTCGTTTCCATATGTTTCCATATGTTTCTATATGTTTCCATATGTTTCTATATGTCTCTATTAGCTGCTGTGTTTCTACATGTTCCTATACGTTCCTCCATAGTCCTATATGTTCCTATAAGTTTCTACATGTTCATATATGTCCCTATATGTT
>NC_031786.1:2463749-2464790 GCF_001522545.3 Parus major | reverse complement strand
ACGGTGCTGGGGGTCAGGCTGCTGGGGTTTGGGGTCCCTGTTCATCCCTGGGGGATCCCCACGGTGCTGGGGGTCAGGCTGCTGGGGTTTGGGGTTCCTGGGCATTGGGATGTCCTGTCCCCTTTCATCCTTGAAGCACACAGGGTGGGGGTCTGGGGTGGGGCTGGGTGTTGGGAAAGAATGTCCCAGCTGCTGGAAGCAGGTCCTGACTGGCGGGCCCTGGGGCAGTGCTGGGTGTTCCTCAGGTCCTGAGATAAACTGGAGACACTCACTCATTCCAGGGCCCCAGGGCAGCTCTGGGAGCTGGAGTTCTGCAGGCAAGGGAGGGTTTGAGCCATAAGCTGAGTAACTGGTGTCTGGTGGAGGGGATGGGGAGCCTGTAGCCCCCCCATGGTTTCACCTCCAAATCCTTGTCCTCCTCGGGCTGTGGGGCAGAGCTGCCAGCCCCTGCATTTCAGGGTCACCATCCCACCCCCCTGTCCCTGCCTCCAAGCCCAGGAATTCTCATTATCTCCTCAGAGACCTTATCTCCTGCATTTCCCAGCTCCAGTCTGACAGGTTGGACAGCTGGAAATCTGGAAATCCAGCAGAGGCTCGTGCAGCACTGCAGGTGCTCCCAAAGTGTCTCTGTAGCTGCCCAGGAGTGGCAGTGCAGCTGCTGTCCCCTGCAGCAGAGCCTGGCAGTGCCATGGGACCGTGTCCAGCTGGGCAGGGTCCTGCTCTGGTGTCACCCCCTCCTTGGGAGGCAGCACAGAACCAGCCTGGGGGCATCACCTCAGCAGTGTCACCACTGTGGGCCCAGCCATGGCCTGAGGTGGGACAGGGGACGTGGAGGGACACAGAGGGAGGTGGAGGTGCTCACAGGACAGGTGGCTGTTCTCTGTGCCTCTGTCACCCTCAGGGACAGCCCCCAGAGATGAGCATGTGCAGCAGGGACACTGAAATCCCCCCAGCTGGTGGGGACGACCGAGAAGCTGGGGAGGAATGAAACGTGTGTGCAAGAGATGAGTGTGTACAGGAGATAAATGTGTGTGCAGGACA
>NC_031786.1:2458533-2461311 GCF_001522545.3 Parus major | reverse complement strand
CTATAAGCTTCTACATGTTCCTGTATGTCTCTATATGTTCCTATAGGTTTCTATACATTTCTACATGTTCATATATGTTCCTACATGTTTCTATATGTTTCTACATGTTTATATATGTCCCTATACATTCCTGTACATGCCTATACATGCCTATACATTCCTATATGTTTCTATATGTTCCTATATGTTTCTATAAGTTTCTACAAGTTTCTACATGTTTCTACATGTTTCTAACATGTTTTTATATGTTTCTATATGTTTCTAACATGTGTCTATATGTTTATATATATTTCTATATGTTTCTAACAAGTTTCTATATGTTTATATATATTTCTATATGTTTCTAACAAGTTTCTGTATGTTTATTTATATTTCTATATGTTTCTAACAAGTTTCTGTATGTTTCTAACATGTCTCCTGCAGCTCCATCTTTTGTTTTAGGGTCCAACCCTAAGTCCCAGGGATGTTTCCACTGATTTCAGGTGGAGTTGGGAGAGAGCAGCGTATCCGTGTGTGCTGCCCCTTCCCTGTGCCTCCCACAGCCCCCAGCCCACCCCAAAAACTCATCTCCCACCTCGGGGTCAAGAGTCCAGCAAGGGGGGGGATACTGGGAGAGAGAGAAACATTTTGGGGATGTGATGCTGGGCATGTTTTGAGGGGAAATTCCAGACCTGGTGTCCCTGTGCTGAGGACCTGCTGTGCGTGTGGTGGGACCAAGGTTTTCATCCCGCCATGGGAATGCAGAGTTCAGCTTTCCTGGAAAGCCTGGAAAGTCCCCACAGCAGCAGGGCTGCATCATCCCCAGTCTGGAGAAAATTCCCTGGTTGGGTTTGGGTGTTTCAGCCCTGTTTACTTCCCAAAGTGTTAATGTGACCTCATTCCCAGGCTGCTCTGACCTGAGCAGCCAGAGCTGCTGGGGTGGCTTGGTCAGGAAATATCCCTCTGATGTCCTTCCAGAGACCCCTGACCATGCATGGAAAAACCCTGGAAATGCATCCAGGAGGATGAGTGTTTTAATATATGTGCAGAGATGGGGATTGATATTAATCGTTGTAATTGCTGGGATTTCCTGGGGTGTCTGAGGGCAGGGGGGAAACACCAAAACTTTGGGAGAGACTGGGGATGTGCTCGGTCTGTGCCAGGGTCAGAAACCTTTTCCCTGGGCTATTCCTTGTGCTGTTTGTGTCCTTGCAGGCACAGCAGCGCTGTTTGGGGCTGGATCAGCCCGAGGTGTGGGGCGGTGGCTCTGGAGGGGCCGGGCTGGGCTGGGGATGCTGCAGGCACTCTCTTGGCTGTGCCCCGAGGAAATGGCTCGGGGCGAGTGCCGTTGCCATGTGCACACTGAAAGGCATCGCACAAAGGCTGCTCCTGGGAAGTTTGCTCGGTGAATCGGGTTGGGATTTTCTCTTTGCCCCATTCCCAGCCCCTTCCCCCTCCAGCTGCCTGGGGCCCTCTGGGCTGCAGCCAAGGCAGAGGCTCTCCAGCACCCTTCCAGCCCTTTGGATGCGTGGTGCTCCCTTTTTGGGGCTCAGCACCCCGATTTTGGTGCTCAGCACCCCAGCCCCAGTGCTCAGCGCTCCAGGAGCTGGAGGGACTGGGCAGCTTCCCTGTGCATCTCCAGTCTAAGGGCAGAGCAGGCTTGCTGTCAGGGAAAGGATGGATCAGGTTCATTAACTGGCAGCAGGGTTATTAGCAGGATGGTATTTTTAATGAGGCAGGTTTCCAGCAGGTTGGGGGGAAGGGGAGCTGTTGGTGCTGGGCCCTGCAGAGGACAGAAGCCCCTGGAATAAATTCCTGCATTTCCTGCCTGCTCCATTCTCTCACCTGGCATCAGAAGTGGATGGAAACGCAGTGGCTCTGGCAGCTGCTGCATTTCTCATCACTCACTGGAGCACAGAAACACAGACCAGTGCCCAGCTGAGACCCCTTTCTTTTCCCTTTCCCTTTGAAAAACACCCGTAGTTCTTCTCCCTTCCCTGGCCCAGTGGAACCATCCTCCTTCGGAGGATTTTCACCATCTCTGCCCCTGAGCAGCTCCTTTCCCAGGGAAACTCCGGGCTCAGGAGGTTTTCCAGCAGCAGCAGGATGCTGAGCACTGCCCTGTTCTCCTGCAGGTGGGAGCTCAGCCAAGCAAACGACCTGGGAAGGAGGGCACAGGGTGCCAGCCCTGGCGTACTGGCCTGGCCGTGTCCCTGCCGGGAGGACGAGCCACGCTCTGCTCAGGTGAGAGCCCTCGGGGACCCAGCTCATCACCTGGATATTGGCAACAGCAGCCGCCTGCGCTGGTTATTCCCTGCCCTGTGCCAGGCTGCACTTTTGTCCTCTCCCAAGACTTAGTGCTTCAGCTGAGAGGAGCTGAAAGGGCTTTTTGTGAGGCTGGAGGGCTCCGCGTGCTCCCGGCCGCCGTGGCCAAGGGCCTCCCGATAATTAAAAGATGACGATGTTCTCTCTCCCCACCAAGGAGCAGGCTCAGGCTTTGTGGTCGGTGGAAGGCTTTATGTGGAGGAGGGTGCGGTTGTGGGGAGAGATGGCGCTGGCAATCCCTGCAGGATGCGGCCGGGCCGGGATCCGGCGGCAGCGAGGGCGAGGGCTGCTCCCCACACCTCTGCTCGCTGGGGAGGGCACAGGGAGGGCACGGGCTGCCCCTCTCCCTGCAGCGTTAGAGACCTTCATGTGGGACCTGCACCTCTCCTTGCAGCCCTCCTCGGCAGCAGATGTGGGGCAGAGCCTGGGGCAGTGCGGGGGGAATGTCCCTGTTCATCCCTGGGGGATCCCCAC
>NC_031786.1:2421165-2456903 GCF_001522545.3 Parus major | reverse complement strand
TGTGTGCAGGAGATAAATGTGTGCAGGAGATGAGTGTGTGTTCACTTCCAGAGAAGCTCAGCACGGTGGCATCCCCAGGAAGAGTCAGGCTGGGCAGGGAAAAGCCTTTTCCACCTGCACGAATCTCCTCTGCCCCTGGGGTTATGGAAAAGCCTGGCTGGGGCACAGAGGCTGCTGGAACTGCTCAGGACCTCGTGGCTCCGTGTCCTGGCCAGGGGTGAGCGTGCCCAGGGAGCTGGGGCTGGCCCAGGAACGCTGATGCCTCACCACAGACCAGCACCTGCACGCTGGGCTCTGCACAAAACTGCCTTGTCTGCTCTTCTTAATTATGTTTAATTGTCAGAACCACCCACTGTGCTTCTGCCCTTCCCTGCCCCAACCCGAAGTAGGGCATGGAAGAAGTAGGTCAGCAGGGTGCTGAAGGAGGAGATTGCACCATCCTGGCAGCGTGGGGCTGGGCAGGTTGGCTGAGCTGTGGGGTGTGGGGAGAGCAGCTCCCTGCAGCACAGAGCACCATGGCCAGGCAGTGCCACAGGCAGTGCCAGGGGAAGGGACACCCACTGTCCCACGGGCAGGGAGCTGCTGTCCCTGGGCACTGCCAGGCCCTTTTCCCTGCTGTTCAGGCAGCAGCAGGATGCTGGAGTGGCTTTATGTGTTCAATCTGTCTTGGCCAGGGCAGGGGTTGGCAGTGTGGCTTTCCCCTGCCCTCAGGCAGGGCTCCCAGGATGGGCCTGCTGGTAGGGCCTTTGATACCACCTTTGAGCAAAAATCCTGTTTTTAATGCCTTTTCCCATGGGTTACACCTTGCCATGGCTGGGGAAATCTTCAACCAGCTCTGCCCTCGATCATGTTGTTCTCCCAGCCCGGTGTTCCCCTCCAGAGGTCCCATCCATGGGCCAATGCCCTGAGCTGGGAGCAGGATCCTGGGGGTGCTGGGCACCTGTGGGGCCAGGGGCAGGTGAGCTGCTGCTTTGGGGGACCTGCTCTGCCCCCAGCAAGGCGCCTGCAGGGATTGCAGTGCACAGCCAGGATTTTTTTGGGCGCCTCCCGGCCGGCCTGGCCATGGGGGCTGTCTCGGTGAGCGCCGGCCGGGGCTTGCAGCAGTGTTTGTTCTTATTTGTTCTGTCTCTTAGCAGCTAAATTAAAACTCGTTCAATGGGAGAACTGGGGGCTGTTAAGCCCAGGGCTTTCCTCTCTCTGCTCACACAGCTCCCATCACGCGCTGGGCAGGAGACAGCAGGGGCAGGACACACCAGGATCACGCTGGTGGCAGAACCGTGGTGACAAGGTCACGGTGGCAGCACCCTGGTGACCCCAATTCCTGGTGCTTTTGCCTCCTGAACCAATCTCCTTGCCCCAGCCAAGCCCTGACTGAATCCCAGCAGCTGCCTGGGGGCAGGAGGGGTGTGAAATCGGGGCTTTCCAGGGCTGGGTTCAATTTTTTCCTGTTTTCCGGGAGCAATTGTTTGCTGGGAACGATGGTTTTCTAGGAGCAAAGGTTTACTGGGAATGAAGTTTCCCTGGGAGCAATGATTTGCTGGGAATGCTGGTTTTCTGGGAGCAATGGTTCTAGGAGCAGTGGTTTTCTGGGAATGGTTTTCTAGGATCAGTGATTTTCTGGGAATGAGGTTTTCCTTTTCAGCTGCCAGGAGCTCTCCTGTGAGGGATGTGGGGTGCAGGTGAGGCTGGGGAGACCCTCCAGGGATCCTCACTCCTTGCTCTGATGACTGTCCCCTTTTTCCCCAGCATCCTGGACATCTTCCCCACGCTGGTGGCCCTGGCTGGGGCGGCGCTGCCCCCGAGCAGGCGCTTTGATGGCTTGGACGTGTCCCCAGCTCTCTTTGGCTGGTCAGACGTGGGGCACAAGGTAAGGCAGGGCCACCCCCGGTGCCTGGGCTAAAACTGGGCTAAAACTGGGCTAAAACTGGTACTGGCTCAGCCTGGGAATGTGCAGATCCATGGGAGTGCCAGCCCCTGGCCTGGAAGTGGAGGAGGACAGCTGGAGATGGCTGGGTGCTGTACCAGGCTGGGTTTGGGATATCAGGGTAAAAGGGTTCTGGGTTAATGAAGATTGTTTTGTGCTTTGTTTGCAAATCTGGGATTAGAGGTGGAAATGCCCGTTCCTGCAGCTTGGCACCTTCCTGTGTGCCTCAGGGCTGTGTCTGTCATCCCAGGGACACCAGCCAAGGGTGTGGCATCTTTCTGATCCTAAAAGGTGCATCAGTGTGGGGAAGGGCAGCTCCCAGGGGTTCAAACCTGGTTATACCAATTTATTTATCTCACCAGATCGAGACATAACAAACCCCTCCTTCTCCCAGCTCCAGGGTTCCACCAGGACAGCCCACCCCACATCCCAAGCTCTGTCCAAGCTGGCAGCATCTTTCACCCCAAAACCCACAGTTCTCAGGACAAGCAGACACATTTGTCTCAGAGTTGCAGGAGATTTTTGCAGAACCAATTAAAAAAAAAAAAAAAGAAGTGTCTTTAATAGCTGTCCCATGGATAAATCCTGATTTTGCTTTTAAAGTACACCCTCCTGCAAGCACCGCAAGCCAGCTCCCAGCGGGATCTTGGATTGGCTTTCCGTGTCCATCAGGGGTTTGGTATTTGCTTTGTATTTATGGAACCCTCTGCTGAACTGGGA
This sequence comes from Parus major, assembly GCF_001522545.3. Classification (NCBI taxonomy): domain Eukaryota; kingdom Metazoa; phylum Chordata; class Aves; order Passeriformes; family Paridae; genus Parus; species Parus major. The sequence continues at coordinate 2,454,259 of NC_031786.1, read as the reverse complement.
GATGGAGCAGGGAAGGGGATGGGATGTGGCCAGCACACTCCACTCTGCTCTGCTCCTCGGGATTAACCCTGCCCGGCACGGGCAGTGCTGGGAGCAGGGCACTGATGGTTTGCTGGGAATGAGATTTCCCTGGGACTGATGGTTTGCTGGGAATGCTGGTTTTCTGGGAGCAAAGTTTTTTGGGGAATGATGGTTTTCTGGGAGCAATGGTTTTTTGGGAATGAAGTTTTCCTGGGAGCAATGGTTTGCTAGGAATGCTGGTTTTCTGGGATCAATGTTTTGCTGGGAATGCTGGTTTTCTGGGAGCAAAGGTTTTTTTTGGGAATGCTGTTTTTCTGGGAGCAATGGTTTGCTGGGAATGCTGGTTTTCTGGGAGCAATGGTTTGCTGGGAATGCTGTTTTTCTGGGAGCAATGGTTTGCTGGGAATGCTGTTTTTCTGGGAGCAATGTTTTGCTGGGAATGCTGGTTTTCTGGGAGCAATGGTTTGCTGGGAATGCTGGTTTGCAGGCAGCAGTGGTTTCTTTGGGAATGAAGTTTCTCTGGGAACAATGTTTTTTTGGGAATGCTGGTTTGCTGGGAGCGATGGTTTGCTGGGTGTCAGGGTGCAGCCATTCCTGTGTGGAATTCCCCCAAGGCTTGGGATGGCACTGCCATGGGATGGGGTGGCCTCGGAGCGGATCCCCAGTCCCTGGGGTGATGGGAGCAGCCCTGTCCCTGCTCCGTCCCCTCCTGGCTCCCTGCCTGTCACCCCCCGCCTGCCAGCGGCCGATAGTGACCCCCGTGCAGGCTTTCCCTGGACACAAACCCTCCTGAAAGCAGCTCCCTCACTCACTCCACTGCCCAATTTCCACACTTCCCTAATTGGGGTCGCTGCAGCTCCCAGTGTGGGCTGCCTGGTGACACTGTCCCAGTGTCCCTGCTTGGCACTGGCACAGGCTGGGGCGACACCAAGGTCCTGCTGAGAGTGAGGGCTGCTGGCAGGAAAAATAAATCACACCCACCAAGGAGCACCGAGGGTACCAGGAGCAGTAAATCCCTCTGTGCATCAGCTGAATGTGAATAGCCTGGAGCACCAAGTTCAAGCAATGAATTTTCAGGGGAGAAAAGGCTTTCCCCCCCCCACCTTCTCTATTTTTTATTTATTAAAATAATAGCCATGGATTAATGGAAGAGTTCCAGATCTGGGAATGTTTCTTGAATCAAAACAAACTCCTTAATTATGCAGTAAATGATAACATTTTCTAAGTGTGGGGTTTTAAGAGGTTTAGGAACATGATTGTTGGTAGGAAGGGAGGTTTGAGTGCCCTTGGCAGCATCCCAGCTGTGCTGTTAAAGGTGTAAACAAAGCTTTAATGCTGGAGACAGATGAATTGGTTCAGTTCCTGGTCCCTTGGCTTCACAGGCCTTGAATATTTGCTGATTCCTGCTTTGGAGCTCTTTGATCCTGCCCAAGGAGTGTCAGCAGAAGGGAACTCTGCAGCAGAGCTTCTTCCTTGCACCAGGCTCACACTGCACCACCTCTTCCACTTTACACCTTTCCTATTTTTCCCCAAAAACATAAAGATCCAACCAAATTCCAAATGTGATTTTTAAACAAATTATCTTACAATGGAGGGCAATAACAGAAAGTGAGAACATTTGGAAATCAGTCCCTACCCTGAATCCTGGCATTTCTTGGATGAGGTTCCAACCAGTCCCATGAGACAGTGGGTACAGCCAGACCAGGCAGCATGGGATGGACACCTCAGGCTGCCTGGGATTCCTGGAATTCTCTGCCAGGCAGTGTGGGATGGACATCTCGGGGTGCCCAGGGTGCCTGGAATGCTCCGTGCCGGGCACCTGCTCAGGCACTGCTGCACTCATCAGCTGTGAGTGCTGTTACTAAACTTGGCACTGCAGCTGCCTACAAACTCCAGCAGATGTTTCTAATTTTTAGCACAGTGGAAATTTCTTGAATCACTTTTAAACTCAAATCCCAGGGAGGAAACCTCAAGTGACTCATCCCTCAGTGAAGGCACTGGCTCCGCGGCAGATGTTATCAGAGAGAGGAGCCGCTGGAGTGTCCAGCTCACTTGTCTCCTCACTCCCCAGTGCCAGAGCAGCCATCCTGTGTGGATCCAGTGTCCTAAATACCAAAAGGGAGAGATTCGGCCCACCCTTCCCTCCTTCCCCTGCTGCTCACCCCGTTCCCTGGCTGTTGTCAGGGAGGGGAGCCCTGCACAGCGGGGTGAGTCACACGGACGGGAGGGATGTGGGAGGGATGTTCCAGCACCTCACCTTCCCCTGTGCCTCGCATGAGCTCACCCTCAGCTCGTGGCTGGCTGGGGCTCCAGCCTGGGGCTCAGCTCCCCTGGATGTCCCCACTGCTGGCTGAGCTGTGAGCACCCAGGGAGGTGCTCAGAGCACCTGAGACCACCCTGGCTCCCAAATATTACACGGGCATCTAGTGATAGGACAAGGGGGAATGGTGTTAGAGTAAAAGATGGGAGATTTAGAGTGGATGTTAGGAAGAAATTCTAAATTTTAAGGGTGGGGAGGCCCTGGCACAGGTTATCCCAAGAAACTGTGGCTGCCCCATCCCTGGCAGTGTCCAAGGCCAGGTTGGGGCTTGGAGCAACCTGGGACAGTGGAAAGTGTCCCTGCCCATGGCAGGGGCTTGGACTGGATGGTCTTTGAGGTCCCTGGTCCAACCCAAACCATTCTGTGATTTTATGATAATCTGCTGAAAGCCCCAGAGCCTTTGTGATCCCTTTCTTGCCACAGAACTGGGAGATAAATTCAGAGGGTCCTGCAGGGCCAGGAAAGGCCAAGGGAGATGTTGGTGTTTCCTGGGGCCCTTCTGCCATCTCCCCACCCTTCAGCAATCACAGCTCTGCCAGCTGCTCCGAGTCCAGGGCCTGAATGCCATCTGTGAATGTGCTCAGGGGTGGGATCATCTGGGGAGGGAGTGGATTTCATGGAGCAGGTTTCCCCTGCCATGGGATGACAGGAATTACTCTGTCCTTCCTGCAGGTTCTGCTGCACCCCAACAGCGGCGCAGCCGGGAAGGTCGGCGGGATCGAGGCGCTGCGGCTGGCTCAGTACAAGGTGTTTTACACCACAGGTAGTGTGTCCCTACCAGAGGCTGTGAAGTCTAAAAAGAGACTTCTGGAATTCTTAGATCCCTGCAGATGCAGGAGAAAACCAACTCAGGTTAATTCAACCAAGAGCAGACCCGAGGATGTGGCGAGCTGTGTCTGCAGGATGGTGCTGCAGCCTGGGGCGGGTCTCAGCAACCTCTTGGAACAAGAGCTGGGATGGGAATGGGCCATCCTGGGTGGGTGAGGAATACAGAGGTGACCCCTGGACCTCTGTGACTCCAGGGTTTCTCTCCCATTTCCTCCCTAGGAGGGGCCATGGCCTGTGACGGCAGCACGGGGCCGGCGGAGCGGCACCAACCACCCCTCATTTTCAACCTGGACCGTGACCTCCAGGAGCAGGAGCCTCTGGATGTGGCATCCAGGGAGTACCAGGCAGTGCTGCCTGCCATCAGCAGGGCTTATGCCCAAGCTCTGCAGGACATTGCAGCAGACAATGTCTCGGTTGCAGATTATTCCCAGGATCCAGCTGCAATTCCCTGCTGCAACGTGCAGCTCGTGGGCTGCCGGTGCCACGGGGCTCACGGAGCCAAGCAGGATCCCCACGGGGAAGAGAGAACACCATGGCTTTGTCTTTAATCAATAATTGCTCAGGCTGCTCCTTTCCCAAGTGTGGTGTCTGTGGACTCCAGGCTGGAGGTGGCCATGGAGAGGGATGGAGGCTGTGGTTCCCTTTGCTCCATGCTGGGAGGAGGGAGGTGAGTTGGGTGTGGGTCTGGGGGAGCACACAGAGGGTCCCCTTTGGACCCTGGGCATGTGGAAGGCTTTTTGTGGGGCTCTTTTATCTGGGAAATAGACAGCTCTTGGATTAAAACTACCTTCTGTGAGAGCTGGCTTTGGGAGAGGACTCCTCTGGGAAATTGGCTTGGTTTTCCTCTAAAAAGAAACTTTACAGGAGCAGCTGTGGGAGCACAAGGCAGGGGAGGATGGGGCTCACAGCCTCTGGGCAATCTGGTGCAGAGACCCTGGAAGTTTGGTGGCTGCAGAGAGAAAACTCCTGGCTGGCAGCAGGGGAGTGCTCTGGGAATGCAGCACCTGCCCCAGCAGCTGCCTGCTGCTGTGACATCCAAGGGTTTGGGAAAGGCTGTTCCCTGAAGGTGGCAGGGAGAGACCTGGGGCTGCTCCCCACCATCTCTGCAGGAAAGGGAGAGGTGTCACTGTGGGGTTTGGGGAGCTCAGGGAGAGGTCCCTGCCCTGAGCTTTCCCAGCAGATCAGGGCTCCAGGCAGAGGAGCTGCTCCTGCCCAGCCCAGTGCAGGCACAGATGGAGTGAAACAGCTCCTGTGGGGCCAAAGGCCTGGGGAGCTGCACAGGCAGAAATGAAGGCGCAACTGAAACCTGAGAAACCACTGGGATTTCTCAGCAGCTGAGTGAGGGTGTTCTGAAACCATTCTGGATTCTGATTTACACACCCAGATCTTTCTTTAGCCATAGGAGGACTTGTGTGGACTCACCCAGGTGTGCTGCCCTTGCCCCAGCCCCCAAAACCCCTCCCCAAACTTAATCCAGGCTGATTTAGAGCCCCAAAAAGTACAGCAGGAGCTGCCAGGGACAGACTGTGACTTTATTCTGTCTTTCAGCATAGCAAATGGCATCTTCTCTAATATCACTGCAAAAATACTTTGCCTGGGTTAAAGTAGTCTGTATATACTGTACAAAGACATAAGTTTAATATCTCTTCCTATAAGTACATTTATACACATAAAACAGCATAAATTAGAAAAGGGACAAATGGGTATATAAAATTCTGGTTACATACAAATCTGATTAAATTAGCATTTACACTGTGGTTCTAACATAGAGTTTGTTAAATAGAGCCATGTGCATACAGTACATTGACACCCCACCCAGACACAAATTAAAACAGGGGCTAAAAGGGCCAGGTGTTCACTTACACAGAGGAAAAAGTGTGGCCCACCTTAATTTATATTTTTTTTTTCTCATCTTGGGGACTCACAGATCTGTTCTTCGAAACTCCTGGCTTTTCCAAAGCACCTCCCAGCAGCTGTCCTAAGCGTGGATGTTTTGCTTCTCCTCACGACCTCTTCGCCTTGCCTGGCTGACCTCCACGGCACAAGATTATCTACCAAAATCAAAACAGAAGGGCCTTACTTTTCCCAGCACCAGGGAGCGTTTCCAGTTGGTTTTACGCACACGGGAGGAGCAGGGGGAGGGATGTCCCGCAGTGTTTTACTTTCCATTCAAAGGCAGATTGGGGAGAGGTTTATTTATTTGCTCTCCCCCTCCCCAAATTTACAGTCCTGGGAACAGGAACCATCTGGCTCAGTGATAAACTCTGGCTGGCACTGGGCAGAGCAGAGCCAGGCTTTGGGCAGTGCAGTTCCTGGGGGTGAAGTGTATTTGCCTCACCAAGTGCTCCCAAAAAGCTCAGCTCTGGCGTGGCTGGAGGGAAGGGTTTGTGCTGGGTATCCCTGCATCACTCTGGGGTCTCCAGATGGATCCCAGAGTTAAACTCCAACAGGTTAGATGGGATTAGGGGAGGGAAAGCCCAGCCTAAAAGCAGCAAAGCCAGGAAAGTGAAAGAGGAGGCAGGAGCAGAGAGGAACAGACAGCAGCAGGACCCTGATTCACCTCCCACCTCAGGCCCTGGGGAAATTGTGCCCCTGCTCCAGTGCCCTGGCACAGATCTGCCCCAGCTCCAGCCTTGCCAGACCTGGAAGGGATGTGTACCCCACAGCTCCTGCTCTCTGCCAGCTCCTCCTCCCAGCTCTGTCTCTCCAGGAGCTGCAGGACCATCACTGGCCAGGTTTCCAGGCACAAGCACTGACACTGGATGGCACAATTCCCAAGGGACCTCAGATAATGTACTGATAAGCTGAGCTTAATCCTGCAAGCCCCAGCTGCCCAAAATGCCAGTCTGAGCTACAAGGGCAGGAGCCAGGTTCTGCCAAACTCCCTGTGAACCATAATTACAAGTAGAGCCTCACTGGAAAATCTGTGGTCTTCCCTCTGCTACCAGCCAGCTGTTAAAAAATAATCACTTAAAATAATTAAGTGTCCATATCCATGCAACAGAATGAGGGAAAGACCATCCAGCAAACAGCCAGGAGGAATCTGGGCCAATGCTGCTTCCAGAGCCAGAGATGTATCTGCAACCTGGTTTCTTGTATCAACATTTGTGGTCTGGAGCAGCTGAGGGGTGTGTGGACCCCATGATAGGGTACTCATTTCTTCCCTCTTGTAGATCTCCCCGGATTTTTTCCCTCCTACAGGCAGCAGCATCCTTTAGCAGCACAGGAAGCTGCCCAAAGTGTTTTGGAGCTGCCAAAAACCGATGGGAAAGAGATGGTTTTAAAGAGTGATGGAGTATCAGTGAGGGGAAGCTGCCTTTGAAGAGCTGATTGCAGTCTCACTTGACTTAATGAAATATCTCTCCTGATAAAACCTTCACCTCTGGGTCCTGCAGCCAAATGCAGAATGGATCACCTATGCCTGGAAAGCACTGACCAATCTGCTGGAAGAAATCATCCCTCCTGTTGAATCCCAGAAGTTCTGGGGAGATCCCCTGGATGCACTCCCCAGCTGCACACAGGCTGTGCTGTTTGCAGAATCCTGTAGGATTTCTTCTGCCAAACCTCACAGCACTACCCCAAAACTGCAGTGCCCTGCCTGGCCCAAAACAACACACTCACTCCCTGCTACACCCACAGAACAGGGGTGGCTGCTCAGGCAGGTGACCAGAAACAGCCCAAACTGCCACAATTCTGCAGCCACAGCTGGGTTTGCTCTCCCCACCCTGTAAAATCTTCTGATCCTGCAGGGTGAGGGCTCTGCAGCCTCCTCCCTGCACATCCAGCACGGCACCCATGGCTTCAGCCCTCTCAGTAACACCTGAGTCCTTCCTGCCCAAGATCAGCAGTCACTTGGAGTGCTCAATCCACCCCATCCATGCAGGAATTGTCACTGAACTGGTTTAACCTCCTTCTGCAATCCTGGCACCAGCAGCAGCAACATCCACGTTCCCTCTTCTGAGGCCACTTTTTATGAGTCCTCCTTGGGCTCCTCATCTCCTCTCTGTCCCTCCTTCCACTTAATGAACAGGCAGTGTTTGACAGATTTTATGTCAGGCTGAAGCTGGTTTTCCTCAGTCTTTAACAGCTGAGCCTCTGAAGTCTTGCTTGAGGTCAAGGGAAGACAAGAGGTTTCAAAATGGGGAGAAACTGTGGGGTTTGAGCACTGCTGTTTCTCCAGAACCATGTCTGAGTTCAAAGCCATACCATGGGCTGCGGGTGAATATTCCATTTTGTCACAAGTTTTGAGGTTTTTAAAAGTCTTTTTGTTGCACACTGGAAAACAAACAAAACCCTTCCCATGTTTCCGCAAAGCCGAACGCTGTCAAAACATTTTTGTTGGATAAGGTCAGGTTTTCTCTCCCTCCTTCTCTGCACAGGAATGACCTGAAACCCCCTTCACTGAGACTGGAGACCTCAAGTGCTGAGAAAACAGCCGAGTTCAGTGAAATCCAGAGCATCCAAACATCCTGAGTGCTCCCACTGCGAGAGGCAAACCCCAAAGCCAGGAGTGGGGGCTTTATCTGGGAGCTCCATTTGCTCAGCCTCCTTTATCAGGGAGTATTTTTGGAAAGCACCTTCCCTTCCCACACCACCTCCTCCCTAACAATACACATGTCACCGCTCTGTCAGGATAATGACAGGATTTGGAGGGATCAAAGTTCATTTCATAAAGCACCTGCTGTGGTGCAGCAGGGGTTTGGGGCTGCTTTCATCCAGCACAGTCCCAGCAGGAAGCCTCATTCAGGAGCAGCGTGATTCCTGCATGCTGGCATTTGCTTGTCCCCAAACCACGAGTTCAAGAGCAGGTTTAGCAGAAGGCAACAAAGGATTTCTCTCTGTCCCTGCTGCTCCTTCCAGGGGCCTGGGCCATCACCTTCTCGGTGGGCACACAGAGGGAGACATTTTAAATATCCTTCTTGAGTAATGGAGTTGGACAGCTGGGAAATTCCTGCTCCCAGTTTGCAGCAGGGAATGTTGCAGGTAAGGAGAGAAATAATCTGAGGGTTGTGGGAGTTGAGCTGGGTTTAGGTGGTGCTGGCTCAAAGGGAGTCATGAGCCAGCCTCCTTTTATCTAAGTAAGACTTTGCCTCAGCTCAGAGGAAGGTGCCTCACAGAGGTCAGCTCAGCACATGGAACGAATCCTGGGATAAGGTTTGTACTTCCTCCTTTTCAGGCAAAACTCCAACAGCAGGATATGTAAAAATGAAGTAAGGAATTCCAAAAGCCTGCCAAGGCTGCAACCTGAAATCCATTACAATATTCTGCTGCATTACTGCTATGAAGACACCACTGATTACAACCAGATCATAGCACAGACCAACATTTGTCCAATTAGGGGTTAGGTACTTAATTAATGAGTGCAGAATAGGAAAAAAAGCTGGAATGACACTGCCAGGCTGAAGTTAGATTGAAAAATCCACTAGCTCCTTCCAATGGTAACTGAGAAAGTGCCACATAAAAATCATAAAATGGCTTAGAACTCTGCTATTCCTTTCATCTCTGTACTTGGAAAAGGAGTTTCCTTCTCAGTTACCTTGGAAATGAAGAGACTGGTGAGGTTCAGGTATGTTCCAGCTGCATTCCATGAACTAACACAACTGACTGAAAATGCAACAGGGTATTAAGTTTTTATTTCTAAATTGTTCCAATTAAAACTATTCCTGGTAATATTAGGAATCTGCTCAAGGCACAAAGGTTAGGTCTGGATCTGAACACCATTCAGCAAGTTTGTTCAGATCTATCTCTGCCTAGGTTTGATTGTTTTTGCCCCATCCCCAGCTGCTGTTTAGTGGAGGTGTCATTTTCCTGGCACTGTCCCTAGAACCCATTCAGTTATTTTAGGTTTCCCAGTGAGCTGGGACAAGGAGGGGGGCAATGGAATCTCTTCTGGGAGAGATTCTGCCTTCTTGGCATGAGGGCTGCACTGCAGGTTTAGGGGTCCCGAATGCTCACAGGAGGAAACTCATTCTCATCGTCCAGACAGACTGGTCCAGTTGCAAACTCGTGCTCTGGGATAACCTCCCCACGCAGGGCTCCACCATCCTCCGAGTAACCTGGCCAGGGAAAACACAAGGAGTTACTGCAGCAAGGGGAAGGTGTCTCCATGGGCACTATGGATTATGGATGAGCTGCATGGTCAGCTCCCGTGGCAGCAGCTTTCCTCCTCCTGCCATGAACCTAAGCACCAATTTCAGAGTAAGATCTGCATTTGGATTTGGGTGTTACACTTGGGAATATGATGAGATAGTCACCCAGTGCTTTCCTGCAGCAGTTTAGTGCAAGGTGTACTGGCTTCAGAGACTCTGAGGCCATCTCACCACAAAAACAGTGAGCCCTGACTTCTACACCCATGGTTCCAACTCCTGGAAACCACCTGGCAGCAGCTGCTGTCTGCCAAAGAGCTGTTCCTGCTCTGCCTTGGGCCTGTCTGTGGCACAGCTCGGCACAGGGAGCAGAGCAGAAAACTTGTGCCCTGTTTTTTGTGGCAGGGGATGAACCAGGTGAGCTCCAAAGTCCTGCTGCCCCAGCGTGCAGTGCACTTGTGCTGATCCTGGACGAAACCTTAGAATGTGGGACGCTTTCCACTTTGCCCCAGGTGGTTTTGTGGCTTCTGCCTGAGGAAGGGCAGATGTGGTGCTTACCTGGCATGGTCGAAGTTGAAGGCACTGTACTTTGTCTGGCTACAGTTGCTGCATAAGATTGAGGTACTGGAGGCTGAAGGTCGTTTTCTTTGTTCTCCTCCATCTTTCCTGAGCCAAGCAGACTAATTGTACAGATCAAGAGAGGGGAGAAGTGTTAGTTCTGATCCTGGCTGTTCCTCCCCAGCTCCAGCTAAGACAAGCCCATGTATCCACATCTCCTCGAAGCACATCACCCATCCCCATCCCTGTGTGCAGCAGCCCCAGCAGTGCTGTGGACAGGGGAGCATTGTGCTCCACAAGGAAAGCAGGGGGTGAAGAAGGAGATAGGGAAAGCACCACTTCAGCTGGAGGACAATGCTGGCATGGGAACAGAAGGGAGCAGATTGACCACAAAAGCTTTAGGTTACAAAGGCAAACAGTGTTTCTAATCACAGAGGGGGCTCCGAAGGGCTTCCAACAGGAGCAGACTAGATGGGAAAAGCAGCCCTGGCTAGTTTAGGATGGAGTTTGAGCAGAGATATCGTATGATGTAATGTAACTCATGACCCAAGGGCCCTTTTCAGCCCTCTGATGCTCAGAGGAGCCCACATGACAAGGCTGGGGGCTGCCGGCGGCGCGCGCTGGACAGCGCAGCTTTGAAGTGCTTTTGTTTTGTGGCTTTTCCAAAAGCTGCTGGCACTTTCCTGGCTGGCAGCCACCTCCCGGCCTGGAGCACATGTTACATCTCACCCCACCCCAAAGGCTTCACATCTGGAGCCAAGCAGCCCAGATGTGTGCGGGGGGGTTACGTGCTTAATGGGACTTGCATATGGACTGAACAGTGGCAGGGGAGGCTCTGTTTCCACAGAATCCCAGAATGATTTTGGTTGGAAAAGACCTCTAAGATCATGGAGCCCAACATTTCACTGATCACCACCAGCTTGTCACCCAGACCAGAGCACTGAGGGCCACATCCAGTCATTCCTTGAACAACTCCAAGAACAGTGACCCCACCACCTCCCTGGGCAGCTCCTTCCAATGTTTAACCACCCCTTCCAAGAAGAAATTCCTCTGCTTTGGCACTGGGCTGTTGTCACAGTGTCACTTCACATCATCCTACCCCCAGTCAGCTCTCCAGCACCCTCTCCAATCTGGAGTGGGTGCTCTGCTCTCCTGACACCACAATGGTCAGAGCTCTGCTGTTGGGGGCATCTCCTAAAGCACAGCCTGCCCAGTCCAAGCTGCCATGGCATCTGAGATGTCTCTGGTTTCTCCTGCACCACGTCCTGTGTCCCTGCCTGCTGATGAGCTTCCCATCCACATCTGTCAGATCAGATAGCTCAAATCACAAACTCAGCTCTAACTTTCTTGCTCCTACAGCTCCATTTTGTGCTGCCAGGTGAGATTTCCCTTCATTTTTCAAAAGATCAGCCTCTGTATGAGGTGTGAGTGGAGGCAGAATTACCTGTGATTTTTAATTAAGACACACTCCCCTCCATCCTGCGGGTCCAGGTTATAGATGTAGAGATGTCCATCCGACGTCGTCACCAACAGCCGAGGCAGCTTCTGAATCCTGGTGGGAAAAGCATCCTGAGGCCAAAAACCCCACACACACAGACACAGCAGCACCCACAGCACGTGCTGTGCAGGCAGGGGACGAGATAAGGCTGGCCTGGCCCTGGTCAGTAGGGTCAGTACGTACGTGGAGAGGGCACAGATGTTCCTCTGTCCGGAGATGTTCAGCCGGACGGTGGCAAAGGCTCGGTCCTGGCTCATCATGCCCGACACCTGGGCAGGGAGGTAGTTGGTAGCAGCCTGGAACATCTTTCCCATGTAACCACTCCAGGTTGGAGGCTCCTCTGGCCGGCTGAGGGGTGACAAAGCAGCGTCAGTGGGGTTGCCATGATCAGTGTGACAAAACATCAGGAACAGACCCGATCTCGCATGGGCAAAGGGTGTTTTGGAGCACCTGTACATTGTGCACCAGCTTGGCTGGAGTGGGCAGAGAACACTGGCTCCTAATAAAGCCAGAGAGGCCTGGAGAGCCTGACAGCAGGGGTGCAGTGTGTGGCTTTTCCAAGGAATGAGTCCCTCAGGACACAGCTTGCAGCTGGTATTGCTCATGGAGAGAACGTGGTGAGAACATGGAGAACGGCTGTGTAAACACAGACCTCTGGAGCAGAGACTGCCCTGGGGCAGGCAGGTTCAGCCAGGCTAATCCCTCACCTGTCTGTCAGGTGCTCCAGTTTGAAGATGTGCACGGTCTCTGTGTTGCTGGAGGCACAGAGGAACTGGGAATCCATGCTGAACACCAGGGAGCTGATGTTCACATACCTAGAGCCAAGCAAGGACAGGACTGGTCACTCCACAGTGATCATTCAAGGGGAACTGCTGGGTTTGGCTCACAAAGGAGTGGATGGGCAGGAAGGAGACCCATCCATGGTGAGGATCACCCTGCACAGCTGCTGCTGAGCCTGTGGCCTCATTGAGCAATTCCCTAATCCCTTTGCTCAGCAGGCCTGGGAGCAGCCTCAAGCTAGTGACAAACAGCCACAGAGGTGGAAATGTCCTTGCTCACAGAGCTGCCTGTGGAGGGAACATCTGTGCCAGCCTCACTGCAGCTTCTGGTGCTGCAGAGACCAGGGAGGATATCCAAAGTGCTGAACAGTGGGATACAAACAGCATCTCCTGCACAGGTTCAGCAGGAATGAGGTCTCTGACAATTCTGGGAACTTCATTATTTCAAATAAGAAAAAAGGAAGGACAGAGTAAACGGAGTGACTCCATGTCTGTTCCCTGCCAACGCCCTGTTCTGTGACACACTGAAGGGAATCAATGAGCTGGGCACAGCCTGGCACAGTGACATTTCCAGCCCATACATTTACTCATGTTTTCCTTCTGCAAGAGATGCCAAAGCCACCAGGATCTGACGTTGCCCTGTGTCCTTGTGTTTACATTTTGGCTCCGGGAGCCCTCTGTGTACTTGCCACTGCCAGAAGAATGAACTGACCTTTTCATCCCTCGCCGGAATTCATAGAGTTTTTGCCCCCCAGGAATGGAAAATACACGAATGACTGTGCCCTGCAAAAAATGCAAATGGAAATATCATGTAGGAGCAGGCCAAGGAGCCCGAGCCCTTTCCCTGACACACCCAGGAAACTCAGGACATGCAAAGGCTCCTCCTGTTTGCCAGCTGGGCTCGATCTGATCCCAATGCACTGAGCAGTCATGGCCCTTCTGTGCTGGCTGTGTTTAAGAAGGGGAAGCTCAGGGGTGCTGATGCAGCCCTGGGCAGAGGGAAGGTATGTGCAGCCACACTCACTTTTTCAGAAGCACTGGCCAACTTGGAGCCGGTGGAGTTGAAGGCGAGAGCGGCCAGAGGCCCATCGTGGGCAGGAATGGTGCAGGCTGTTTTCTGTAAGGCACAAGGGAATGTGAGTGCAAAGGGACACGCTGGTCCTTGGACTGTGTGGGCAAAGGGACACGCTGATCCTTGGACTGTGTGAGGGCAGAGCGTTCCTGCCTTGTACCCTGTCCACACCTGCTGATATGGATCCACGGGATCATCTGCTACTGATGGTGTCCCTTCAATATCCTCAGCAGTTTATCTCTGCCCTGCCTGGAGTTCATTCCCCACCTATTATGGCCACTGTGATTTCAGGACACTCATCTCAGGGGCAGAAACCTCAGCTCCCTGCCTCTCCAGGGGTCAGGATTGTGTCTGCACCCTCTGCAAAGCCTGGCCCTTCTCTGTCAGGATAAGAGCTGGCTTCCCTGCAATTCTCAGTGCTGCACAGCAGGTCCTGCTGCAGTGACACCACCCTGGTACCTGCAGGGAGCCCCAGCCCTCGCAGCACCTCTTGCAGCAGCAGCCTTTTCCCTGTGCTCTGCTCCTCCCCTGCTGCAGATCCTCAGCTCTCGCTGCACGTACGGAGCCACCAGCCTTATGTAACCCAAAGCCTTGGCATCAACAGCAGATAATCATGACCCTGCATCCAGCCAGGGAGAGATTTCCTAAGGGGACTTTGGACACTTTGCCCTCCTTGTGACTTTGGGTTCGGCATCCCTTCCAGCCCAGTGTGGCAAAGTGGCTGCTCCAGGTCCTGCGCTGTGCCTGGAGCAGCCCCAGCCCCCCTGACCCCCACTGGTCACATCATTCCCATGGGATGGGCTGCTGATGCTCCCACAGCAACCCCCGTGTCAGCCTGGCAGCGGCCCTGGGGCTGCAGGGCAGTGGGTCACGTTTCCCTGAATATCATCCTGTGCTGGGAGATGCACGTCCTGACCTCAGAGCTGTCTGCTCCGAGCAAGGGGATACATCCAGATGTGCCTCGCAGGCAATTCCCTCGCACTCCAGCTCGGTGGAGTGGATTTATTCATCCTTCCCAAGGGCCCCGTTGGCTTTGCTGTGGCTCTGTTTGTTTTCAGCCCCTGCCGGTATCCAAAGGCCGAGCCTCGCACTTACCAAAGTATTTCCGTCGTAAAGCACGATCTCTCCGCTGGTCGCGCTGCCGGGATAAGCCAAGTAGGAGTTGGCGTGGTTGATGGAGAGAGCACACAGACCTGGCAGGGGGACAGGGACACGGCTGAGGCTGCGAGTGGGGGGAGGACAGCACGGGGCACGGAGGGGACGTTCGGGCTCTGGCTCATTCTGGGACTGCTCGGCCCCGGAGCGCTGGGAACAGCTCGGCCGTGGGGACATCTGCTGGTACGGGACAGAACGGCGGCCGTGCCCTGCCACCCTCCCTGCGCACACGGAACCCAGATCCGGCTTTCCAGCACGCTCTGGGCTTTCCCTCTGCATTATCTCCCCGGGGAAGGCAGGAATAGGTGCACGGAACAGCGAAGGACATGTGGCTCTGAGGGCTGACAGCACTCCCGTCCAGACACATCTGGACACGTCCAGATGTGCACAGGGTGTCGGGGCCGGGCTGGAAGCTCAGAGGAGCAGCCCAGCGTGGGTGCAGCCCCGTTGCAGCCTGGCTGAAGGCAGTGCCATTTCCTTCTGTTCTGAATGGAAAAGGGAAGCAGAGAAAGACAAAGGAAATGCGCCAGATGTGCAGGGAGTTTCCGGCTGACGAGGAACTTGAACGTAGCGAAATTTGAAGCACAGGGGGAGTTCTTCCCCCCTAAGAGCCGTCTGGTTTTGTGCCAACACGAGCACAAAGGTTCCCAAACGCTCCTTTCAAAGCGGGCAGGAATTACAGGACGAGACAGGGATGGATGGATACGTGTGTGGGTACATCCATCCGCTTGTCCCCCAGGTGACCTCGGAAAAGAGCATCTCTTCCTGCCTCTCCTTCAGCCCGGTGAATCCTGTTACATACGAAACGTACCTCGCTCGCTTCCTGCCGCACATCCGCGGGCTCGCAGCCCTCCCAAACCCGCCTCAAGGCTCCAGCACGACCTGAGCGAGCTTCCTGAGCCGCGGAGGGGCTCGCACCTAACCCCACGTGCGGAGGAAGCGGCGGGGTTAAAGGCAGCAGCACAGCCACACACCGCACGTAGCCGCAGGACGGGTCGTGCCGTGCTAGCCCCGTGTCAGGACACGGCCCTGGCCCCCGCCCAGCAGCAGCGGGGAAGGATCGGCCGGAGCTCTCGTTTTAGGTCATTGTTTATAACCAAACAAAGAGACCGCAGCCGAGCCAGGAGCTGCAGGATCAGCCAGAGGCCCCGGGGATCCGCTCCCCGTCCGTCCAGAGGCGTGCACATCGTGCCAGGGATGGCGCACCGGGAGAGGCACGAGGAGCACGGCAGCAGCAAAGCGCCGGCAATTAAAAGGCAATTAAAGAGGGAGGGATAGGAGGAAGGCAAAGATAGCCCAGAGACTGCTGCTGTGATGAGCATCCTGCCTTCTCCATCCCGCCCAGGCAGCACGGGGGGATCAGCGCAGCCCTTTCAGAGAGGATCAGGGAAGGCTGGAGCTGAACAAAGCGAGCTCTGAGTGCCGGGGTGAGTCAGCCGCTCCCTCTGCTCCTCTGGCCGGGAAAGCAGGCCAGGGGAAAACACACATGTGAGTGTACTGGGCTGACCTCAGGGACACACAAGCAACAAGGGTGACAGGGCCACAGGCAGCCTTTGAAGATGCTCCTCTCCCTGGTGCTTGCAGCGGTGGGCTCGGGGGGAGGAGGCAGGCTGGCACTGCTCAGATGGCACCTCTGGGAGTGCCACGGCACAGGCGGCTTCCTCAAGCACCATGGAAAAATGCTACCGTGTCTACGAAGCCTGGCCTTGCCCTCAGGCCAGCAGGTCCAGGCACATCCAGGGCTTGGCAGGAGACACGTGAGGTGGTTCCCAAAGCTGCAGTCATTCCCAAGATGTGTCCCCACAGCACACACGTCACCCAAAGCACTGTGACCTCCTTGGTTCAAATGCTGCCCCTGACGTGAATCACATGAAAAACAAGTGTCTTGGACACCGTGGGCATTTTCCTCTCCTACATGGAGGAGGATGGATCAGGAGCCAGGTGCTGGCCAGGAACAGACAGAGGTCTCACTGTGACTGGCCAGTGTGGCTGCAGCAAGCCCTGGTCTTGCCTGTGCTGGTGTCACCATGCCCAGGACACACACCTTAGGAGTTGGCACATTTTCCACACTCTCCTACATCCCCACTCCTAAACAAGTAGCACAAAGAGCAGTGAGGCTGGACTGCCCTGACCTACTGGACACACTGCCCTTGGGGTCAAGCGTGGGACCAAAGCAGATGGCCCAGGGACAACAGGGGCACTACTGCACTTGTCACTCAGCTCATTTCAATGACAGCTGCTACGGTAAAAAGGGTTTAAAACACTAAGCCCATATGAAGTCTGTGATCTGCAGCATCCCAGTCCTGCCCTGGCTGATTGCTGCTGCTCTTAAACCGTGACCTGATCCTCCAGCCCCTCTGCAGAGCAGCTCCAGGCCTGGGTATCCCTGCCCATCCTGCTGCTGGGCCTTCTCAGGAAGGTTTTAAACTTTAATTATATTTGCAGCATTTAGCATGTTTAATCCACACAGAGAGCCCATCTGGAGTGACCTGAAGTAGGTCAGGGGAGCTGCTGGAAGAGCATCCCTTGAAAGCCCCGAGGCCAAACGTGAGCACATCAGCAGCTTCCCAAGCACCCAGCCATGAAAGGATGCTGCAGGACAGCGCAGCAACGCGGGCACCCGGCCAAGCTTCCCTCTCTGCTAAAAATAGCTCCTCTCCCAGCAGCAGGAAAGCCGGATTCACCCTGTGCCACACACACAGGATCTGTGCTGCAGCCACCTGCCCTGCCCCTCGGGTTTGCAGCCTGCATGGAATAATAGCAGGCTGCAGCTCCTGGGAACTCCCTGGCAGGGATTGGTGCTGTGCCTGGCTGTGTGTTCTGTCCCTGGTCATCACTTTGGGAGCTGATCCCAGGGCGAAGTCAGACCCTTCTGCCCATCTCTGCTCTCCTTTGATGCATCTGCTCTGGTCGGAGCAGGGGTTTGCTCCAGGCAGGGCAGGGTTTTGCTCAGGACAGAGCTGGGTCACAGCACCAGGCCTGACAGAGCTCAAGGAGAGTCTGGACAATACTCTGGGCACAGGGTGGCATTGTTGGGATGGTGCTGTGCAGGGCAAGGAGCTGGATTCAGTTATCCTTGTGGGTGCCTTCCAACTCGGCTTATCCTGTGAATCTCCCAAGCCTGCCTGACTGCCTCCGTGCATTTCTGACTTCTGGATTAGGATGCCCAGGCCACAGCCTGGTTTAAATTCTAACACAATGCTGTGGCTCTACAAAGCTCCCTTTCACACAGCTCTCCCATGCTCACCTGTTGTGTTGGGAGGTGTGTCCATAATAGTCTTCAAAAGCTTCATGTCCTTGATGTTATGGATGTAAATTGACTCTTCCAGGCAGACCACCAGCCTCTGCAAGGACACAGGGGACATGCACAGAACCCCACCAGCACTGCCCCTGCCTGCTGCTCCCACACCTCCCAAACCCAAACCTCTGCTGTCAGACAAACTCAACAGGAATTTCCCACACACTGAAATGTAACAGAAACGGGATCTCTTCTGCTTCTCCATCCCCTCTCACATTTGGGTTTGTACAACTCTTGTTTTGAGTTTTTGCATCTGGTCTTTAGAGAGAAGACAAAACTTCATGACTTCTCTGCTCCTCTACATCTTCCACATCCCCAGGAACAGGAAGACCCATCATGGTAACAACCCCACCACAGGCCTTGATTGCCATCTATTCCTACCCCAATTTTCCTTTGCAGTTCTTAACAAATTACTTTTTTATCACAAAGACCTGGCAGCAGAGAGGCTGCAATCCTGCTTGTCAGTGTGGCTCCAGATGGGAATACAGGCCCTTTGCTCTGACTTCTTCCTGATTTGGGAGACAACATGGAGGTGCTGGGTCTGCCACTGCTGCTAAACTTAATGCATCTGTCCAGCACTTTAATGTTTATTTTCCCATTTGGTGTTAGCAGAAAGACTCTGCTTTATGTGCCCTGCAGAACTGCATAAACACAGAGCTGAGACTCATTTGTTCAGGGACAGTCACCCTTGCACCATCTTGGCTGAAGGGCTGGGATTAACCAAGTTCAGGTGTTTGTACCTCTCCTGCTGACCCTGCCAGGAACATCCATCCAGCCATGGGGAAGCCCTGGGCCACCACCTCTGTGGCCACTCAGCTTTGTGTCTCAGCTTGCTCCAGATCCCTGCGTGTCACCACAGAGACTTTTTCAGAGAGGCTTTTTTTGGGACCAGGCTTTGGGTCTGGCTGAAGGGCTGAGCTTTGTAAGTCCAGCAAGTGCACAGCTTCACCTCCCTTAGTGCCAAGAGTCCAGAAGCACTAAAAACATCCCAATAAAAGCCTAAGCCCAGACCCCATCCATCCTGAAGTTGGAGCACCCAAATCCATGTCCAGGAAGCCTCCACCTCTTCAGAAATGAGGCCACTTATTTAGTATCTAAATGTGGAGCTTAGTCACTAACTTGAAACACCCACATTAAAAATCTCGGCCTTGCTCCACCATTACTCTCAGATCAAACTCTTTCCCACTTCTATTCCTGCTAACCACAGCATCTGGGGCTGTGTCAGAGCCATTTTGCATTTCCAGGAAGACTTTGCCTTTTCTACAGTAAGAGCCATCCACTTGCAAGCAGAGGAATATTTATACAGCTGATTTGGGCAAAGCCACCATGTGCTTTCCCAGAACGGGCTGCTCTTGATGTCCAGGTGAAGGGAGCTTTCCAGATGATGGCAAAACAGCAGCCAGAGAGGCTGGCACCCACAGGGACAAAATCCAGGAAAGTTTGGGAGGTGAAGAGGCAGAAGAGGTCTGGACAAGCTCAGCAGGATCTGGAGAGAGCTGGTTCAGCCCTCCTGGCCTCCATGCAGCCCTGTGGGGGTCACTGGGATGGGGTTTATCCTCACTGTGCACACAGACAGAGCCTCAGAGAAGGTGAGGTGAGGTGTGATTGCTACACAGGGTCAAGGCACTGCTAATTGTCCAAATGTTACTTCCCACCAGCTTGTTGTGTAGTTTGACTGGATCAGGTCAGACAGCTGAGCTGTATCTGGGGCTGAAATGGGTTTGGACACAGCCAGATAAACACCTCAAACCTCTGCAAAGAGCTCAGCAGGGTTTCAGCAGTGAGGGAAAACCCAGGAGCTTCCCAGCAGTCCCTGAGCACAGCCTCATTCCTCCCTTTGAGACAAATCAGGATTTACCTCCACACACTTCAGAGTTATCATGGAGCTTGGAACTAAGAATTCCCACAACAACAACTGAGGGATTTGCTTGTTTGCACAATGAGGACTTTTTCACAGAGGGAACAGACTGAAACATGCACCTTTTGTTTGAGACCTGCTCCTGGTTAATTTGTCACCATTTTCCTGACTTAATGCCTTGTCTGGGATTTGTCCTGCTGTGAACTTCCAATGGAGTGCAGCTTCTCTACAGAAGCTCAGGTAAGAGTTTGTCACATGTAGAATCTGGTGGCCACCAGTTTAAGTCCTGGATGCAAACTGAAATAATGATTTCTCTTCAACCTACCCAAATTGAGAAGGTTTAGATGGGACTTGAGGAAAAAGTTCTTCATGGAAAGGGTTATTAAGCATTGAAGAAGCTGTTCAGGGCAGTGGTGGGGTCACCATCCCTGGAGGGATTAAAAAACTGTGTGGAAGTGGCACTTTGGAACAGGGTTTAGTGGTGGCCTTGGCAGTGCTGGGGAATGGTTGGACTTGACGGTCTCATTGATATTTCCCAACCTAAATGACTCCATGATTCTGTGTTTCTAAACATCTGTAGCATCTTCAAATCCCTCCTGGTGTGTCTGTGGCACAGCCAGAGGATGAGCTCAGCCCAGGATTTGATCCCCAGCTCATAAAGCAGCCAAGAACTGCGGATGCACAGCTGGTTCTGTGCATCACCTTCAGGCAGCTCCAGAGCAGCACACAGGGAGCAGCCTGAACTTATTTTATTCACACCAATCTCCTAGAGCTGCTCAGCAGAACCTCCCAGTTTATTTTTACACACACACACACATCTATCTGCAACTCAAAGGAAATCTCTTGTTTGCCAGTTTCACTGTAAGCTTAAGTGAAAAAAATCAATTTAGGACAGATTTAATTGTAGTACAGGAACTCCTGGTCAAAGACAGCTTTACTGGAAGCTCAGCCCAGAGAGCCTCACTGCAGGTCTCACTGTTGCTAACTGAGGAGAGGCTGATTATATACAATTACCCAGACTGCTTATTTCTTCATTGTAAAATGTCCTCTGCTTCTTAGGGCATATACTTGGAAAATAATTATGGATAAAAAGATGACTTAAAATCCTCCAAAAGAGCTCAGGCCAGCATGAGGCTGTGTCACATCACAAAGTAACACTCTAAAAGCCTCATTGTAAGTGGCCTG
This sequence comes from Parus major, assembly GCF_001522545.3. Lineage (NCBI taxonomy): Eukaryota > Metazoa > Chordata > Aves > Passeriformes > Paridae > Parus > Parus major. Next base: position 2,433,601 of record NC_031786.1, on the reverse strand, counting down.
AATGGGTTTTATACCTTTAAAACCAAAACAAGGCTGCCAGCAGTACTTGGAAAGCGGCTTTTTGCCTTATCCACAGAATTCCAGATACTCCTGGGTTTTTGTAACCAACTTTGAAGGTCTCGAGATGGCAGAGGTGGGCCTGAAGTCAGAATGTGGAATCCAAGGGAGGGAGCAACATGAAAAGGTGTTTATTTGGCAGAGCTCTGTCCTGAACACACAAGAAGGCAGATGACAAAAAGCCTTTGTGCAACTGCCACCAAAACAAGGCCTTGGCCTCCTTTTCCTGAAGGGAACAGCGGTGGCAGATGGTACCACAGCCCTGCAGCTCCTGTCAGAGGCCTCTCAAGTGGGGCTGGGAGGAGAGCACAGGCACCCACCCTTCCAATCCCCCTCACAGCCTCCCTGCAAACCTCCCCAGGCTGCTCTCAGCTGGAAAGGCAAAAGCAGCAAAGAGCCAGAGTGGGATAACTCTGGATAACCCCTCTCACCTGCCGGTTCAGCCGGATGGACAGGATTTTACTGGAATAGCTGTAGTTGCAGATCTCTGTCCCTTTCTTGAAGTGGTAGACATTCATTTGCTGTGGCTTGGCATGGCTGACCACAACCACAAGGCTGCTGGAGAACAGACGCTCCACGATGTAAACATCTGGGATTTCATCTGGGCACACAAGGAGAGCAAGGCAGAGCCTTCAGCTTGGCTCGACTGCAGCAACAAGACTCAGCTCAAGAGGGGATTGGGTTGGAAAGCTCTGTGCTAAGGTGTCCAACATGGTTTTTGTGAAAATTTTCTCATGCCTGGCACAAAGCAATTAGGTCAGAGCAGGAAGGGGTTAAAGAACCTTTCCCTGAAGGCAGAAATGAAGTTCTCTTTGACAGTGCTGCTGTGCCTCTCTCTCCTGGGCAGGGCCCAGCTGAAGAAATCCTCAGGCACTCCAGCAGCACTAGATCCTTGGGAAGGGAATATAAAGGGGGGAGCTCCCTGCCTGTGGTCAGGGACTTTTCTGGGGTGTGTGAGGGTTTGTTAAGGTAAGGCAGGACCTGGTGTTTCTCCCAGCCTCCCTGGGGAAGCAGACAGTGCTGGTGTTTGGGATGGCTCCTGCTGTGTGGAGAAGGCACCAGTGCAATGGTGCTGGTGGCTCTGTACCTAAATCCCTGGGGACTGCAATTTCCAGTGTGCCCAGCCCTGAGTGATGCTCAGTTTGGGCTGGACTGTGTTGGATGAACAAAGGCTGCCCCACAACTGTCATGTGGGACTGGTTGTGCCTCAGCCCATCAACCTGAGTGTGTCAGCAGCAGGGACCTGTTTCCCTTTGCCTGACTCTGGGAAAGGAGCCTGGACCCTGCTCCAGGTGAGGCAGCTGTGTCTGACTGCTGAGGCTCCTTCTGCAGCCACTGGAGAACACATTCACTGGCTGAACACATCCAGATGGGAAGTGCTATCCCCAGTGCATCTCAGCTGAAGCATTTCTGGCCTGAAGCAGCCTGGAGTCCCTGCTCCATGAGGCCAGGCTTGTTTTGGGCTGTTCAGTGTGTGTTGCATGCTGCTGTGAGCACAGCTAAGAGCTGCAGGCCTGCTGGGAATGACCTTCTTTACATGGAAAACCTGTTAAAAACATCTTGCTTGTAAATACCACACTGGATTAAAAGCCTGGGAGTTATCCAGCAGCTGTGCTGGAAGCCTGTGGGCTGCTGCCCATGTACCTGAAACATTCCAGTGGGAAATTGCCTCTGGATGCTGCAGCAGGAGCTGCTGCTGTCACAATGACAGCAGTGGAAAAGAAGTGGGGCTCTAGCAAAGGTGAAGGACTCCCATGAATTTAAAGTACTGCTGGTCAATATTCCTCCCCAGGGAAACAGGAAACTTACTGCTTTCATGGACCTGGTCCAGTTGCTCCACAGAACTTAAGGAGAAAAGTCTGTATCCAGTTGTGGTTCCAATTGCCAGGGAGCTGCAAAGACAAAGCAAAAACCTGCTGGTTCTGGGCTGGAGCTCTCCAGGTGACAGCAAGAGTCCCTTCAGGGATGGTGTACTGGTTTCCACTGGGCTGGGGATTTTTTGTCATATTAGCTTGTATGGGGCTGTGTTTTGGCTTTGTCCTGAACACAGGGTTGGTAACCTGGGGATGTTTTTGTTGTTGCTGAGATGTGCTTGCACAGTCAAGGCTTTTTCTGCTCCTCACCCCTCCAGTGATGAGGCTGGGGGGGCACAAGGAGCTGGGAAGGGACACAGCCAGGCCAGCTGACCCCAACTGACCCCAGGGACATCCCAGGCCCTCCAAGCTCAGGGGATAAAGAGGGGGAAATAAGGAGGAAGGGGAGGACATTTGGAGTGATGGCCTTTGTCCTCCCTGTTGTGTGTGATGCAGCCCTGCTGTCCCAGGGATGGCTGAGCCCCTGCCTGCCACGGGAAGTGTGGAACGAATTCCTTGTTCTGCTTTGCTTGCATGTGTGTCTTTTGCTTTAATCATTAATCTGTCTTTTCTCAGCCTGTGAGTTTTCTCACTTTTTTGGTTCTCTTTCCACCTCACTGAGTTAGGAGTTGGCTGGGGTTAAACCCTGACATCAGGGGAATGAGCAGTTCCTGGCACAGTAGTCTGTGAAGGCACAATTTCAGGTTCCAACCTAAATAATACAGAGTACCAAACTCAGAAATCCAGTTTTCCATCTGAGGCTGTTGCAGCCTACAGAAGGCAAGTATCTCTCTGAGAGAGCAAACTCATCCCTTCCTACAGCCCTGTGGCTGCTGGAGGAGCAAACAGGTACAGATCTACCTGGGAGGGTGCAGGCAGGACCCATGGGACACAGAAGGGGCTGTTTCCTCAGCCAGGGGCTGATCCACCTGTACTGCCACAGCGATTTATCCCGCCTGTGGAAGCTTTGCTCTCACTGCTAAGCCCAGTGGGCAGAGTCTTGTCAAGCGCTGTCTCTGCCCAGTTCCAGATGTAGTAAGCAGCAAGATCTAGGTCTTGAGCTAGCCCATAATAACAGCGTTTGTACTGGTGGCAGCGACCAGCAGCTTCACGCCAGCAGCGCATCCACATCCCTCAAAGCAGCCTTTGTTCGGGCCCACTAATGCAAAGGAAACGGCGTTTCCAGGTGTGAATGAGGCTCATATCTCTGATTCTTATCTCGTTCCCCACGGTCTGGGCCGATCCGGCTGCCACATCCGTGTGTGGCTCGCTGTTTCGGGAGGTTTTTGCTGTCCCGGTTGGGAAGGGTGAGCGCAGGTCAGCGGGGCTGGGGCTGCCCGGAACGCGGCTGTTCCCCCGAGCTGGGCCGGGCTCCGCCACGGGCCGCTCGCCGAGAGCCTCCGGGGGGGTTTTGGTGGCCCTGGGCAACGCCGCCACCTCCCAAGTGGCCACACACCCTCTCAGCAGACAAAGCCCCAGGGGAACGCCGCTGCCCTGAGCATCCCAAGCGCTTCCCTAGCTGCGGGGGAGGCAAAGTCCGGCGACCGCTCCCAATTCCGCCTCCCCGGGCTCGCAGAGCCCCAGCCGGGCCCTCGGTGGGCGCTGCGGCCGGAGGGGCTCCGGTTGGGATGGAGCACCACGGCCCGTGTGTGTGTGTGCGGCCAAGGGGGGGTTCCGCGGGGCCGTCCTTGTGGGGATCTGGCGCGCCACGGGGGCGCTGGCACCCGCCCCGCTCGGGGCCGCGGGGCCGGACCAACCCCGCCCGGCGCGGCCCGGCCGCCGTCGCCCCCCGCCCCGCGGCGGCCGCCCCGCTTACGTGCAGTCCTGGTTGTAGGAGAAGCAGCTGAGCGCCGCGGGCGCCCCCGGGGCCTCGGCCGCGGCCTCCATGGAGCGGGCGCGGCGCCTCGGCCGCTGCGGCCCCCGCGCCCGCCCCGGCCCCGCTCCGCCGCCGCACGGGCGGTGCCGCCGCCCATTGGCTCGCTCGCCGCTGATGGACGCGCGGAGCGACCTATCGGATGAGGAGCAGGCGGGGAGGGCCCGCCCCCCGGAGTGGCGGAACCGCCTCCCATTGGCTGGCGGCGCGGAACAGCCGCGCGGGGCCACGTGGTGATGTTGTGGTTGCATCAGACGGGAGCGGCGACAACGGGGGGACACGGCGACAACGGGGGGACACGGCGGCAGCGGGGGGACACGGCGACAAGGGGCTGCTGCAGGGGCCCGAGGTGGCCTCAAGGAAGGCTTGGGCGGGCGAAAGTGATGGTGACACTGTGGTGACACCGCTGAGCGGAAAACAAGTCAGTTCGCCTCTCCACATCCTCGGCTAAACTGTGCTTTGGAAAGTTGTTTTCACCTCTTTACAGCGCTGACATCCTAAGGCTAACGGCGTTTGTGCATCGTTCCTGTGCTTAACACCGCTGCTGCCGTGGCGGGGGCAAATCTACCGGGGGAAACACAAAGGAAAACAAACCTCCGAGCCAGTCACTAAATGACAAATGTTCCAGGAGTCAGTGCAATGACATTAGCAGTGCACAGAAACGCCGGGGCAGAGCCTGCAAACCCCCTAATTAGATGAGTAATCCTCATGTGAGTGCTGAAGTCATTGGCCCCAGATCACTTGATGTGCACCACAGGACTTCTGGAAAAAGAGCCACATGCAATACCATCTCCGTGAGGCAGAGTCCATGTGGACACATATATCTGCCTGGATTAATCCCCCTCTGCAGCATGGGGGCCTTGGAGTGCCCGTAATATTCCCCTGTGAGCGAGTTTGAAGGCTGCAGCAGTGAAGATGATTGATTTTGGGGAGGAAGTAGGAAAACACAAATCTTCAAAACACCATTTTGGAGGGAGGTGGATGGTGGATCATCCCTGGGACTCAAAGCACATGAGTGACACTGCAGGAGAATTTAAAGACATCATGTTTGGGGGGGAAAATGTCTTCTTTTCCAAGGGCCTAGTGGGAAGTTCTAATAAAACCCAAATATGAAATAAAAAAAAGCTGTTTTTTGCATGTTCTAAAGCTGTCCCTGTGGGTCAGCATAGTTTGATTTTGAAACAGGGACGTCAGACAGGAAGTGGGGTTGTGGAGCAGGAAAAAATTCAAAAACAAAACAAAGCCCTCCAACAAACAACAAGGGATACAGTGTCTTGTGTTTCAAAAAAAAACCCAACCAGTTTCTGAGCAACAACAGCTGGATGTTTGCTGCTTGGGAAATCACCATGGTTTTAAAATGAAACCTTGATAAAGCACCCGAGACTTGGGTAACACAATTATTTTTGCAGCTTGACTGATGCAACCATGTTGGTCAATCCTCCTTTGAGCTCACTGCCTGCAATGGGTGTTTGATCAGCAGAGGTCGGAGAAACAGGGAGTTCTTGTCCTCTGCTGGAGCGTGGAAGGTGTTGGTGGACTTTGGAGCAGGTTGGGAACAGCCATGTTACCAGGATGGATGTAAAGTCAGAGCAAGCTGCTCCTCAGGCTGGAAAAGCCCTTGGAAATCTCAGGATCCGTGCTCTGGAACGTTGGAGCAGTTGGGTTCTGGGTGTAAAATTGAAGCTGGGGTGCTCTGTGTGGAAAATGTGAGTCTTTCTGGTAAAGAGATGAGGTGTCCCTGGTGTCTGAAACATAAAGAAATAGCTGAAGTGATTCTTCAGGAATACAGCTTTGGAGGGAGGTGGTAATTAGGGTAGTAGTTAAATCCCAAGATATTTCTTGGGTTCTGAGTGTATGTCACACCTGGGGAAAATGGTCTGGCAAGGCCAGCAGAGAGCCCTGCCAGCCACCAGAAAGACAGTCCTTGTGCTGATGCATGTGTTTGCTGGGAAGAATATATCAGGAATTGGCTTCCCTTTCCTGACAATCCTGTGACTGAAGTAACTATTGACAGTAACAACCTCAACTCAGTCATTAACTCCAAACCCAGTCCAGAGTGTGACCATTTGATCTGAAATGTTTTCCAGTGCAGAAAACGTGGTGTGAGGGATGTTGGTTTGTGATCTCCACCCTGGGTGTTTGTACTGAAGCCTGAAAGAGGAAACAGAGGTGAGGAAGCTGGGAAACCATTGCAGTGCCCAGAAGGGCCTCTCCCAGCCACGGCATCCTGCGTGCTCCCATTCCATGTGGGAATGGTTTGGTAGTTTTTGAGAGCTTTTAGGCTTTTCCCTAGCTCAGAGTTTAAATTCCAGCTAAGTTCTTCCCTCTCAGATAAAGCCTGCTCCCACTGATAGGTCTGGTATTTTAAATCTGCTACAGGAAAATAAAAAGGTTTTGGCAGAGCTAAATCAGTTAAATATCTTTATATCCTTCACTGGATTTCCTGATAACCAGAAGCCTGTTCAGGGACCACAGCCTTGCAGGGTAAAAACAGGCAAAAGGTGAACATGTAATAAGGAGAACAAGTGTTTCTAAGAGCAAGGAAACCACTTTTTCCTGTGGAAGGAGTGGGAAGAGGTGGCACAGACATTGCTGTGCTCTTTTTTGTCACCCTTCCCGAGTGTATGGAACAGGTGGAGGAGGAAGAAGGGGCTTCACCCCGACCTCCAGGAGCTTTAACACATGAAGTGTCAGTGCTGGCTGGTTTAGGATTCAGAGAGACAATAAATGCTGCCATCTGGTGCCCCGAGCATCACATCACACATCATCACATCATCACATCATCACACATCATCACACATCATCACACATCACATCTCCACACCGGGTTCGTTCAGTCCTGCTCTTTGGATTATCCAACGTTATCTGCTCCTCCACCAGCAGGAACAAGACATCAGAGGCTCAAGCAGCACTGCTAATGGAATGCTAGAGAAGGGAAAGTGGAATTTATTCAGAATTTATACCTGCACTCTAATGCTTTGATGAGTTACTTGTTTCTGTCAGGGCAGGTAGGAAGATTTTTCCTCTTATGCAATGGAAGTGTCAAGAAAGCAGAGAGCTGGATTAATTGTCAGGGGCCATTCTGAGTTTGGAAGAATTCTGATCACAAGGTGCAGGTACCACAGAAGTCATCACTTCAAAGCCTTCATTTTTTTTTATATCACGATTCCTGTATTAAATATAAAAATGTGGGGAAGTAAAAAACAATGGGCAGAACACATTTGTGAGAGTCACCAGCAAGATTGGCTTGTCTTGCTAAATTGTCTGGACAGATTCTAACATGGCATGGGGAGAGGAAGTGGGACACAGGGGAGATGTGTGTGCCACGTGCTCAGGGAAGTGTCATTGCCCTCTGTTTGAGGTACAGAAATTGGGAAGGGTTCATGGAGACCTGTGCTGGCACTGGCAACAGCCAGGGTGAGGGAGGAACAGGAGCAGTCATGGCAGAGTCCACAGCCAGTCTGGATGTCACCAAGGCTTTGTGAGCTTTGCTCTTGGCACTTGTTCCTCTTGTTTCAGCTGCTGACCCTGTCCCAGGTCCTGCCAGGGAGGGAAGGTCCTGCTGCTGTGCTTGGGAGCAGCCCTTGCAGACACGTTTGATGAGGTCAGGGGAGAGCTCACAACTGGATGTTGCATTTCCTTGTAAGTTGGATTAATGCTCCTTATCTTGTCCTGGCTCTGGCAAATGCTCCATTTCCCTAAGTAGCATTAGGACATCACACTTGCCCTGGTCATGGATTGTCTCACTGGGGGCCTGACACTGCTCACAGAAGTGACAAGGGTGGCTCATCCTCCTGGCTCTTTGGGGTGCACGCCGGACTCTTTAAAGTCTTGGAGTGTTTTCAGCTGAGAATCCTAGGAGCTGTACCACAGAGAGCAAAGGGGTTAAAACTGGAAGGGGGAGAGAGAAACTTTTGCCTCCCCTTTAACTCTTGGATACAGCACTAATTGTAATTCCTCTGTAATTATCTAAAGATCAAAAAATGTTCTGACGTGAGAGATCAGAATGAGTTGCATTACGAGAGGGAGACTGGGAACACACAGAGGTCCTGACAGCCAGAGGAATGTCGGGTTCCCACACAGCCTGGTGTGACCAGAGCAGGGAGCAGCTGGGAGGGAGGACCTTGGGAGAGGCAGGCTCACTGCCCAAGGTCTTAGCACAGAAGATTTATCACCTGGGGGACTTTCTCCCCTTCCATGCTAGTGAAGACAAGGAGGGGTTTGGAGGAGAAGTGGCACAAAATGTTGGTGTAATAAATGCACTAATAGCAGAGTTCCCACAGAGCCAAGGGAGCCTCCATCCCTGTAGATGCCATGTCCTGACTTCTTTTGCCAGCCCCACTGGATCAGTTCTGTCTAGAAGCTTGTTCAAGTTCAATTACTGATCCCCATTACTGGAGCATGCAAACCTCTCATGAGCTTGGATTCACGCTCAGCCCAGAAAGTGCTTTTATCCTCATTGTGCTGGAGATGGAGAGAGGCTAAATGACTTCCACAGGAGAGGCTGGAAATCAGTAGGAGAGCCGGAATCTAGAGGTGCATCTCTTAATCATCTTGCTGCTTCAGATGTGTTACAGCTGGAGAATGAAAAAAGGCTCTATCATTTTCCTCTGGGCACACAGCGCGGGCCGAGCGAGCCTGAGCTGACATTTCAAAGACCTTTTGTTTTTCAAGTGGGTTCCTTCCATCTGGGAAAATGCTCTATTATCTTGGGGGGAGGGAGGGCAGCAACTTGCCTCAGAAATGGCTCGGTTCTGTAGCCAGTTTGTTAGATGTCGGGCCAGACATTGTTTGGATGTCAGTCCAGACCAAGGAGAGTGGATCTGACCAATGTGTTTATTTTGCCACCTGCTTTCAGAGAAAAGCACATAAGCAAATTCAAATGTTTTGAATGCTTTTATTCGTGCATTTATCTTGCAGGAGAACTGTGTCCCAGATGATACTTGGAGAGGGAGCTCTCCCCAGACTCTGTTAAAAGCACAAGAACTGAGGATTCTTTTCAATGGGGGTATTTACATTCTGTTACAAAAGAAACACTGGGAGTATTTCACAGGCATTCCCGGAAAAGAAGTCGGCAGTAGCTGCACACTATCTCAGTGCTCTTTAATTTGGTTTGTGTCAGATCTCAAAGTCAAGAATCACATTTGCAGATGCTTGGGCAGTTCATGAACTGCTGAGGCTGCCCAGAGGTTGTATAAAGTTAATGATGCAGAACAAAGCCTGTTCACATCTAAACTGCAGGAGGCACAGACCTGCTGCTCTCCCATCTCCTTCCTTCTCTCTGGAGGCATGAGCTTTGCAGGGGCTTTTTTTCCCCACTTCAGGTGCTGTTTTCTGTCTCCCAGTTTTTGTGGGGCAGCCTAACCCTGTCCTAGAACTGTTGCCCACTGCATTAGTGCCTGTCCTCCTCTGGAGCTGAGGAGAGTCCTTGAAGTGCAGAGACACCTGAGCAGAGTTCCCAATAAATACTCTCAGGAGGGTGCTTAGAGACTTCTTGCCCTGCTGCTGAGGTGGAGGTTCATCACTGAGCTAGGACAGAACTAGGCTAGAAAAGAGAACTCTGAGTTCAAGTTCAACCCGGCTGGGTGGCAGGAAGGGCACCATTATCAATATCAGAATTTAAGCAGGGTATCCTGGCTTTTTCAAAATGCTGTGGAGCCTGTGGTTCAGCCAGCAGAGGAGAGCCGTGTGACAAAGCTCTGATAATCACAGCCTCCCTCACACTGAGCTCGTCAGCACTGACTCAGGAGGGAAAATGTTCCCAGTGCTGCCCCTTGGGTGTTGGGAGCTTTCCAGCTGGGAACCATGCTGGGAATCTGAGGGGCTGTGCTGCAGCAGGCACGTCTGGCAGATGGAGATGGATTCCCTGACTGGTCTATCTCTTAGATCTGGCCACTTCAGGGCATTTTTCTCTTGGCACTTGCTTCGTCTGTTTTGAGTCTTACCAGTCATTTTCTTCTTCAAAGTAACATATGGAAATGGTTTGGGATCTGCCCATAGCAAACTGGTTCTGCACTGGGGACTGTTTCACACAGCTGACGTCAGCCAGACCAAAGCCTCCACACGCCACCTCTCAGGGTCCACAGGGGGTCTGAGCCCCTGACTCATGCTGAGGTTAGAGCAGGAAGTTCAAGCACTGTCTTTTGGGCTCTTTTTGGATCGTATCAATTCCTTGCTCTGGTTCTTTATCACCTTTCATGTGGCAAAATGACAGATTTGACACTGTAAAGCTCATCCAGAGGTTCAGACTCCCTGGCAAACACTGCACTGCTGAGGGACAAGTGTCCTGTCCCTGCATGCAGGTCCTCTGAACAGTCACACTGAAAGCTGTCAAGACCCAGAGTTTGACCTGGAACCGAGACATCCTCAAACAATCTATTCTTACAAGAGAATATATTTTTGTGTGTTTTGGTTTCTAATCTATGGATCTTCCTATGAATCACTGTGTGGTGCTGTGAGCCAGGGTGTGCAGCAGCAAGGGAGGGTTATTTTCAGTGCTAGTTAAAGTTTAAACAAAATACAAGGAGCCATGCCCAAAGGATCCAGTGTGAGCTCTACCTCTGGCACCTCTTGGTCCACAGTGAGCTCACAAGTTTTAATTCCACTGATTTTCTGATGTAGATTTCAGGGCTCTTTGGGGTGATGGCAGCTTCTGTTTGTGGATGGAACCTTTCTGTACCACTAAAACTTCCTTCCCCATTCACTCCACCCCGAGACAGCCCACATGCTGCAGTCACTCTGATCAGGAGCGTTCCAGGTTGTGCTCTGCCCCTCTGAAACCCCATTTGTTCCTCAAGGGTGATGGGCATGCGTGATTTAACACCTAAAACTGTGATAAAACCATTGGCTGCTTCAATCTGCCACTCGTTTGATTCTTTTGGTTTCAACCCCCGAGGCTGCTCCCAGGAGTGTGGCACCTCACAGAACATGGGGTCCTAAGTGGGGTGGGACCTTCAGCAGAAACCCGTGGCACTCCAGCTCCTGTGCAGCACCCCAGCAAATTAACAGGCACTGTTAATTTGGCTGTCACTGACCTTTCGAGCAGCTCTTTCTGTTCCACACACACAGCAGGCATGGGTGACGTCTGTGCTCTTATTTCCCACCTTGGCTCACACTGTTTCCCCTGAGCTCTCCTCTGCTCTCCAGCAGCCACAGCCCTGGGCAGCAGATTGCTCCATGAGAAACCGATGCATGAAGTTGTTTGAAATGAAAGTTGTGGGAATAGCGCTGACGGTAATGCGAGTTAGTTACTCAGGAACATTTAATTAGATGGTTTAGAGCAGGATCTGACTGTAATTCAGACCAGACCGAATGGAACGGGGCTTTGTTTGCTTTTAATTTCCCTTACGTCTTTGGTGGTGTGAGAATTAACACGTGGGGATGCAGCAGCATCGGATTATGGAAGTGTGATTTGAGAGATCCACCAGTGTTCACTGGGGGAAGGTGTGTCCACCTGGGCTGGCTTCTCCTGAGAGCTGGTTCTGTTCCCCTCCTCGCTCTCCTGGCTCCAGGACTCCAGCAGGGATTGCATCAAGTACAACGGAATACTTGTTTCCCTACGAAAGAGGATGTTGCAGAACAGGTTTTACACACAGAGCTTTGTTCCAGATGGGATCTATCCCAAAACATCACCGGGACTTGTCCAAACAAGGAGTCAGAGGTGACATTAGCAGGCAGCTTGTAAAGAAAAAAGGGGAGGTAAAAAGCCAAAAAACAAATGTGTAGGTGGGAGTGCAGACGACTTTTCATGGTGCTCAGAAACTTCCAGTAGTTTTGAGTTACAGGACTGTTCTATAACCAGGTGAACAAGTAATTTGGTATTTTGACGCTGCCTTCTGACAGTGTTTCACAAATACTAATTACTCTCATTTATATTTTTCACAAAAGTACCAGCTTTGAGCTTAATGTCAGACAATCCTGGACCCTGATTTCTGATTAACTGGGATCAGACAGAAGTTATCAAAATTTGGGCAATGTGACCTCAGGGACTGGACTGGGTCTGTCAGAATTGCAGGTCCAAGATCTACACCCAAGTTATTACTCTTTATTTCTTTAACATAAGAGCTAATAAACAAGAAACCCCACAGCAGGTAGCTCCTGGTGGCTTGTGTGTCACTGCACAAACACTACTATCTTCTTATATCAAAATATACATTAAAGTGTTGCTATTGTGAGTAATTCTCACAGTACATTACGTGATCCTCCCACATGGGTTAAGCACAAGTGAGTGTTGGCTGAAATGATGTAACACTACAGTAAAAAGCAGAGTTACGATCTGTGTTGCAAGATCAGCAAATGCATAATTCAGGGTTCATTTTAGGGATAATTTTTCCTTCCCAAGCCCAGAGATGGGAAGCATCTCCAGCATATCCAGCACAGCCCGGATATTCAGTGACTTCTTACTTTAAATGATTTCTTACAGCTTGGAGTAGACAAAGTGAAGAGAGTCAAAGGGCTCATCTCAGCTATAAAGACGCACGAAATAATTTCCCACGCAGATTTATGTCGATTATAGTGAAATCTTTGCCAAACTTAAATAGCGTTTATTTTCCTCCCCCTGTAACAATCTGTGATCTTGAAACCGGGTCCTTTCCAGGCCAGGGGTCGCCAGACCCCGCGGCCGAGTCAAATTGATGTAGAATTGATGTCCCGG
>NC_031786.1:2406342-2420640 GCF_001522545.3 Parus major | reverse complement strand
GCCCGGCCCGGCTGAGGGAGCGGGACCGGGGCCGCGGCTCCGGGGCTGCTGCGGGGATAGCGGCGCCTTCTCGGGCCGGTGTCCGAGGGGTCACCGCGGGCTGTGCGGCCGCGCCCGGCGGCGCTTTGGGCCGGTTGTGCCCCCGCGGCTCCGTGTCCCCCGCTCCGGGGGTACCCGGTCGGTGCCTTCCCGGTGGCCCCGGCTCTGAAGCGGCCGCAGCCCCGCGCTGCGTGAGGGCTGGGCTGGGCGGGGCAGCCACGCCTTGGGGAGCTCGGGAGCGCTTTGGGAACGTGCAGAAAAAACCGGCTCGTAGGAATACCGGAGTTTTCATTTTGCCCGTGATACCGCATTTCCTGCACCGCTCTTGCCCTTCTCCCGTGGCCCGTGCCCGTGTCCGCTCACGGGGCGCAATTTGCGGGCGGTCACGGAGCCGCCGGCGTTCTCCGGCGCTGGTTAATTAGCGCTGACCTTCACCGTAAGGACTGGCAAAACAAAAGGAGTAACTGGAGAACTTCTCGGCGCTTTCTCAGCCCGTGGGAAGGCCACGCTTTGTGTTTATGCAACGCACAATACACGTGTGTATGTGTGTGTCCTTGAGCAGGGATTAAGTGTGACAAGAACGAAACCTTGTTAAAGTGTTGGTAATTCCATATTAACTCGAAGCCTTCTGTAATCTCCAGCAGCAGAAAGCGGAGGGGCACGTTGTTGTGTTGCCTCTGGGCTCTGGGTTTTCCTGCTGCTGCCTCAGCAGGATAAAACCCATGATGTGACTTCAGTGACTTGTCATTTCTCAAAATTATTGTGACTGAATCCCTTTTTTCCCTTTCAAAAGCTGATCCTGGGATCAACATATCTTACTGCATATAAATAAGCTGTTGCCACACTCCCTGTACCAGGTAACTTTCTTTATATTTCATCCAAAAATGCCCTGAGAAAGTCTTTCCTGTTTAACTCTCTCAATGTTTATTTTTCTTAAGAAAAAAATGACATTAAATATGTGTTTATATACATGTGTATGTACAAAAATGTATTTTAAAATGGTTTTATAACCTTGTGGTGGGCTAAGCCAGGCTAGATGCTAAGCACCCACCAAAACTGCTCCATCACTGCCCTCCTCAACTCAACAACAGAAGGAAAATATAAGGAAAGGCTCCTGGACTGAGATAAGGGAGAGATCACTCACCACTTGCCGTCATGGGCAAAACAGACTCCATTTGGGGAAATTGGTAATAAATTGAGCTAATTAAATTTGAGTAGGATAATGAGAAATAAAGCCAAATCTTACAAACATCTTCCTGGCCCTCTCCCTTCTTTCCAGCATTAACTTTACTCCTGATTTTCTCTACGTCCCCTCACCCCAGAGGATGAGGATTGCAGTCAGTTCGTTACACATTGTTGCAGCTGCTCCATCCTGCTCAGAGCAGGACTCCTCACACTTTCCCCATGGGACACAGTCCTCCATGGACTTTCCAATGTGAGTCCTTCCTGCAGGCTGCTCTCCAGCCTGATTTCCCTGCCACGGTCACAACTCCTGCCAGGAAACCACTCCAGCACAGGATTCCCCTGGGGTCACACTCTGCATTCCCCTGCTCCAGTGTGGGATCCTCCACAGGGTGTAGGTGGATCTCTAGGGGCTGCAGGTGGATCTCTGCATCCCCTATGGACCCCCAGGGGCTGTGGGTGGATCTCTGCATCCCCTATGGACCCCCAGGGGCTGTGGGTGGATCTCTGCATNATCCCCTATGGACCCCCAGGGGCTGTGGGTGGATCTCTGCATCCCCTATGGACCCCCAGGGGCTGTGGGTGGATCTCTGCATCCCCTATGGACCCTCAGGGGCTGTGGGTGGATCTCTGCATCCCCTATGGACCCTCAGGGGCTGTGGGTGGATCAGTGCATCCCCTATGGACCCCCAGGGGCTGTGGGTGGATCAGTGCATCCCCTATGGACCCCCAGGGGCTGTGGGTGGATCTCTGCTCCCCATGGAACCCAGGGGCTGCAGGTGGATCTCTGCATCCCCTATGGACCCCCAGGGGCTGCAGGTGGATCTCTGCATCCCCTATGGACCCCCAGGGGCTGCAGGGCACATCTGCCTCACCATGGGTGAGGCTGCCAGGGAATCCATGCTCCAGGGCCTGGAGCACCTCCTGCACCGACCCTGGGGCTGCAGGGCTGTTTTTCCCAGATAATCCCACTCCTCTGTCTGGCTGAAGCAGCCATTTCTCCTCTCTCCTTGAATACATTGTCCCAAAGGCTCTGCCACTGTCACCTCGGCCAGTGGCAGTTTCATGTTGGAGCTGTCTGGCATTGGCTCTGTTGGGCATGGAGGAAGCAGCCAGCAGCTTCCCACAGAATCCCCTGTACCCCCTGCTACCAAAATCTGGAAGTGGAAACCCAGCACAAACTTGAAAGGGGGAAAAAATCTGCTTAGGAACATTTTTGAAAGTGGCATAGCTGAAGTATTTTGAAAACCTGGCATCATAACAGATGTTTAAAGCTGTACTCTTCATTATTTACAGTTGAAGAGGTATTTTTGGGATTGCAGTGCATCCATGAAATAAGTGATGAGGTATGAAGAGGTTTAAATTACACAGGAGCTTTTTAGGAGCGATGCCTGTAATCCATAACTTCCGTTAGCAGACTCTGCCGTGGCATTTTGGCTTTGGCTTCAACCTGAACATGTTTCACTTCCGAATACTGGTCATGCTTGGCCTCTCACATTTCCAGCTTCCACCCACCTCTCTCCTGGCCATCATCCATCCTCATGACCCCACACAGACCACGCAGCCTCCAGTCCTACAAAATCCTCAGTTGAACAGCAGGAGGTTCAGGTGGAATCTTCCCTGACTCGGAGCGCCCACAGGGCTTGAGCTGTTGAAGCTTCTTCAGTTCAACCAAATGCTTTTTCTTTTCTGTCTGTGGCTGTAGAGCCCCCAGAGTTTTGATTTCTGGTTTCTTTTCAGGTGCTAAATAAGTTCACGGTGATTTCTTTAGCTTAGTTACTGCTCTGGTAGGTAAAGGTGGTTTTTGCTGTGGTATCAGTAAGATAATGCACCATAACTTTGTTTTAGGCAGCAGCATCTTTGTTTCCAGTAGTTAGTTATTATTTAACCTCCTTCTCTTCCCTTCAGCAATGGCAGCTTCCAGCAGCAGCAGCAGCGAGGAGGAGCGGAGCCTCCGGGAATGTGAACTTTACATCCAAAAACACAACATCCAGCAACTGCTGAAGGATTGCATTGTACAGTTATGCACAGTGAGACCTGAAAGACCCATGGGATTCATCAGAGAGTACTTTGAGAGATTGGAGAAGGTAAAAATACAGAATGGCAGGGAAGGAGGGTGCAACAACTTATATTTGAATGGATCTTTGTCACTTAGGGACTGAGCTGCAGATTTGACCAGTTGTGTTGACTGTTTGAAGTGGTGCTTTTGGAAAGCAGATCCTGTTTTCCAGTAGTTTGTGCACCTCTGTTATCCCAAAGGCTTTATGACAGAACATAAAGTGACCAGGAGACTTATCCAGCTGGGATACAGGTGTGATCCCTGTTCAGTGCTTGCTCATGGGTGCTGATACACATAGCATAGGTGGTGTGTCTGGAGCTGGAGAGCTCTGGAGTTTGACCTTGCTGGATGCTGGTGAGGGCATTTGGATTCTTATATCGATTTCCAGTAATGTGGGTAGAGCACAGAAGTGGTGCCAGTGGTATTATCCAGGCCTAGCTGACGTCAAATGGAAGTATTTGCATTTTACATCTGTGAAAGAGCAAGCCTGTTTCTGCCTTCTCTTGGGAGTTCAGTGTTGGTGTCTCTCTTGTGTTTGTCCCGTGGCCCTTTTGGTGTTTCTGTTGTTGTTGGAAGCATTCTGGGATCTTTGAAAAGGAAAGCATTCAGAATTGAAACAGCGATTTCACACTCTTCTGACCTGTTAATTTTGTATATTGATATCTAAGCAGGTAGGAAAAGGAGCTGCAGTGGAAATGGGAATATTAAAAGCTTGTGCAGAGGAAAGGCTGGATTCAACTGTTCTCAGAACATGGAATTAGTAAATAATGCAGCTGTGACCTTGTGCAGCAGTTGTTGCTCTCAGTACTTGTAGTTAGATATTTATCTTTATTTTTTTGTTCTAGTGAGTTACTAATTGCTGATATAAAGAAGAGGGAAATTAACACTGAAGATCATAAATATGTCTGGTGGAAATTGTTCTTTAATGGAAGTGTTCAGGATAAATAGTAGAAAATGACCGAGGGGTGCAGACTACCTGCTATAACTCATCATTTATTTGGGGAACATTTTGCTTATGAAATGAAGAGCTCTGACTTTTTTTTTAGTGTGTATCAGCAATAAACCAGTGACTAACGAGGTTCTTAAAAAACCCATGTCCCTGCCTGTTACAATGACTCCTTCCCCTCCTTGGATTCTTGAGTTTTGAAGTACTGCTAGCTTGGGAATTTTGGGAATGAAAACATCACCACAAGTATCTACAGACAGAATTTTACCAAGTAAACTGCATTATTGTGCTTAGAATAAATCCTAAACCAATCCATATGTGGGGATGTAAAATGGGATTATTTGGGTGCCTTTGTGCAGTGGATTTGTGGTCAACGTGCAGTATTTAGGAACTTAATTTGTTTTTTAAGATAACAAGTCCAGCTCTGAATTTAATGACATGAATATTGGAATTAAATAAGTTGATGATTTTATTCTGGTGCACATTGGTTCTCTGTGTACTCGGTCAGCCTACACTGAAGCTGAAAATAAAACCAGTTAGGTAATGTTTTTTTTTTTTCCCTTAAATTGCTGTCACAGTTTTGGTCAGGGTCTTTTTCTCATGGGTTCCAAGTGCCCTCTAGTGCAGCTGTAGCTACAAGTGGAGCTGGAGCATTTTTTTCTTGCCTCCTAGGATTCAAA
Organism: Parus major; assembly: GCF_001522545.3. Taxonomy (NCBI): domain Eukaryota; kingdom Metazoa; phylum Chordata; class Aves; order Passeriformes; family Paridae; genus Parus; species Parus major. The sequence continues at coordinate 2,415,734 of NC_031786.1, read as the reverse complement.
ACTTGCTGCAGCTTCTTCTGGGTGGTTTCCCCACTCAGCCTGGGCTGAGTTTAGCCAGGTAATGTGGTACCTCCACAGCCCTGAGATAACAGAGCAGTGAACATCCTGTGCTGGGCAGGAAACTCCTGACATCCGTGTCTGGAGAGCACAAATGTTCAGTAATGTTATTAACCAGCTCCAGCCCAGTCCTCAGCTCTGCTACAGCAAAAATGCATGAAACTCACTCTGCTTCACCTCCCAAAATCATGTCTTTTACATCTGTAATAAAGCAAAGCAACTTCTCAACTTGCTTTCTAAATTTTCCTCTCTCTGCCTGTATCTCTACCTCAGGTTTTTTTTAATAAGATGGATTTTTGAGGGAGCACCATTGAAAACCAAAGTGAGGTTGCTATTTTCTCATTCCCTTGACAAGTCATCTCTTCCACTGCACACAAACAGAGCTGATTCACTGGCATGTTATTAAAATATGTTGAAGAAATTTAAACATTCTTTAGAATTTCTGTTCAGAAACATCGAAATTGCTGCCTCCGACATGGTAACAGCTACTATAGGAATTCAAATGTCCTTTTCTGGGTTATGAAAGCTGTTAGATGAATCTAATTACTACTCATTGATTGTATAAATGGTTTTATTTTATCTGTTTGTGGTGTGCTAAGGCCTCTGTTCTGTTTGCTGTGCAAACATGTCTGGTAATACCAATACCTGCTAAAAGCTCTGATAGCTCTCCAGGGCTGGGCTGGGCTGGGTAATGCAGCTTGAGCTATGGAAATTTAATGTAGGGATCATTATTGCAGCCTGCCAGATGAATCCTGGCTGTTGGACATGGCTGTGCTCTGGAATAAGTGCATGCTAGAAATATTGTGTGTGATGCAGTTATGTGCACATCAGGCTTTATAGAAAGCTGGAATTTGGAAGTGTGATGGACATGTAGTTAGTGTCCCTGTTCCCCACCACCTGCCCTGATACCTGAATGTTTTCCCATTTTACTAAATTTTAGATTAAATTAAATTAAAAAAATGTTTCTTTTGCAAAACAAGCTAGTTTAGGAGGATATATAGTTTATGGCAGAACTTTTTTTAAAATGCTTTCATAGCTTCTGAATGTTTGGGTTTTTAAAAATATGATATAAATTAAATACTAATTAACTAGAAGAAGTTGAGACTGTCTGATGCAATGACAATTAGCAGGTTGTACAGTGTGCAGCATCATTCTGAAATTGTGAATGTCTTCTTCAGTAGCTTGATAGACTTAAATCCGAGTATGTGAAGTGTCATCACTTCAGTATTACTTGTAATAATTGAAATGGACTTAATAAACTTTTATTTGTCAGGAAAAATAAGGCTTGCAGTTCTTGACTGACACTGAAAACTGAACTGCTTCATCAGCTGAAGGACCAGGATCAACACTTGGATGTAATAAATAGATGAACTTTATTCCTAAATCTTCCTCAAATCCTGGGAATGTTTATACTGATGAGTACAGAGCAAACTGAGTGTCTTTATCCGTTATATGTTTAATGTGAGGAGCTTCCAGGCTTGAGCAAACACTTTTTCCTTATAAACACTGGCTAAATCCAAAGGTATCTGAGAAGAACAAATGCCACACTTCCTTTAGGTCCTGCTGTAATTTTTCTTTGATCTATTGGTTTAATAAATGGGGTTTAATGTCAGAAATTGTAAAAGGTGTCTATTAAAAAGATGACAACTGAGATTATAGGATGTCATGGCACAGGGTTGTCTGGCAGTGTGTAATATGAATATCTGGAGATTTATGGTTTAGTTGACATAGTGATGTTTGGAACTCATGATCTTGGGGGTCTTTTTTAACCTCATTCTATGGTTCTATTCTGTGATTTGTCCCAGGGAGAATCTTCTTGGTGAGTCTGTGTATGAACTATTTAGAATAACTGGTGTATTTTAAATTAATACATTATTTTACCCACCTGCATCTTGTTTCTGTGTCCATCCCCTATCTTACTATACTAAAAAAATAAATATTAATATTATATTTTGGGTCAGACAGAAGTTACCAGTTATATTTTTTTGTGTTAATGCAGCTTCCTTCTCCCTGAGTGGGGCATTACCCTGAGGAGTCTCTTGAAGAGTGTTTTGATAACAACTCCCTCACTAAATGCTGCTGAAGTGCTTCAATCTCTGATCACAATATTTAATATTTTATGTGATACTGGAAAAACCCAGCAGCTGGTGTTCACTTATTTAAAAAGTGTCTTTTTTAACAGGCTAAGTATTTTGTATGTGAACAAACATGTTCTGTGGTTGATGGTGAGGCAGTTTACAGCAAACACTTATTACTGCTCAGGCTATTTTTAATTTCATCTCTGTTGAAACTTGTTCCTCTAAAATCAGAGGACAGAAACGAGTTTTAAATACATTTTGCTGCCATGGCTGGGAAATGTGGCACCATTTTATCAGTGGGCAAAGAGCAGGAAGTGAAACGTGAGGCGGTGGAGCTGCTTGGCTCTGGGAGAGGGGGAATGGAAACTCCCAGGAATGGTTATCCCATGGCCCTTCCCTTGGGCTGGTGCTGTTATCCAGAGCCTCACTGCCCAGCTGGGATCAAGGACACTGGGACAAACCCAGCTTTTACAAGGGCTGGAGCTCTGGGAGAACAGATGAGCCCTTGTTCTTTTACAGAATGTCCCAAACCCCTGTTTCCTAACGCTGGGAAAGTCATTTGAGCTGTTATGATGTCAGTGCTCTGACTCCAGGGTTGGCTGTTTTGTTTTTAATCTGATTTTAGTTGATTGAGGTGAATCTTTCGAAGAATCAAATTTCTGTGCGTCAAGTTAATTAGAATTTGTGTTATTGTAAGTACCGTGGTTTTCTACAGTATCACTACAACACAGTAAATAACTGAAGGAAATAAGGAAAACAAGTAACCTTGTGGAAGGTTTGCATGTGGTTTGCATAAAAAAATCCCCCTTTGGCCTCCAGCATTTGGCCTCCAGCATCCTTCCTCCAGCTCTTTTGAAAGCAGTGTTCATGTTTCTTTCTCCTAAAATAAATGTTGGTTAATGAGTATCAAGTTGGTCCATGACTCAACCTCTTTCAAAAGCTTCTCATGTAACATGGATTTCTGAGGAATTGCTCCTCTGTCTTTCAACTCCATAAAGGCTTTAACACCTCGCAGCTGAGGGGAGGAACTGGGGGTTTGCAGCTGGGGAAATGCCTTCAGCCTTTGAGGAATGTCCTCATCACCTGTTGAGTACCCTGGCAGAAAGTAAAATCAATTTGTTCACACTAATAGCTTAATAAATGAAGGATAACTCAATAAAATAAACACCATTGTGATGTGACTGGTAGGAATGAAAGGCACATCTACCACGTGTTTTGAAAGGCCTTTGATCTCTGATGCTGCAGTCTCCTGTTTGCCTTAATGTGGGAATAATGGTGCACAGGAAGCTCCCTGGTGTTGGCAGGCTGGGCTGGAACATGATACACCACTGCTTTTATTTTTTCCCTTTGGATTATGTGACACAACCATGTCTTCCTTCCTGTTTAGGAGGAAACAAAGCAGTTGTTGAATCAGCTGAAGTCTGGTTCTCGCTCTGACTCCCGGGAGGATGAGATCTCCCCTCCTCCTCCCCTCAACCCTGTGGTTAAATATCGATCACGACGTGGGGCCATCAGTGCAGAAGTCTACACAGAAGAGGATGCTGCATCTTATGTTAGAAAGGTGCTCTGACTCTTAAACCTTGCTCAAAACTACATCCACAATCCAAAAGTTTATCTGAACCCACCTTCTATCCAGGGTATTAAATAACACCAAGGCCCTGGAGCCTGTTGTGTCAAAATTGCTGTAAAAAAAGCAGACCTGTGTGTGTGGCTGTTTAACTGAGGACAGAATAACCTATCATGCAATTAAACCATTCATGTATTACTTAGACCTGTTCCCTTTGAAGTCATGTATATTTAGATGTGCATATATTTAGATACATTATATATAATGTGCTTCCAATTATTTGGCAGCTGAAACAACATTTGGCCTAATGGCAGAGCCGGCTTGCTGCTGTTCCCAGGAAAACACAGGTTGAACAGATATTTGTCCTCTTGCAAAAGAACTTACAAACTGAGCATGGAATTATGCTTTTCAGTTGCATAAAATAATACAAGATTATATTTTCCTTGTGTTCAAACTGTCTGTAAACATTGACTATATTTGGGGTTGTATTTATAGTACTTGAAAGAAAATGGAAAAACTCAGCCAGTGTTTTGTAGCAAATTAAGTTGTTTATTTACCATGGGAAATGCAGAAATTTTTCATGAGAAAAATTAACCATTTGCTTTCTCTGATTGTCTCCTAGGTTATTCCAAAGGATTACAAAACCATGGCTGCTTTGGCAAAAGCAATTGAGAAGAATGTGCTGTTTACCCATCTTGATGATAATGAGAGGAGGTAGGAGGAAATCTTTGTGGGGTTAAGGTTTGTGGAAGTGCAGAGTTCAGAAGAACTAAATGTGTCACAAATCTGCAGTGGTCAGTGGAACCACAGAGCTCCAGGAGCAGCACTGATGGGTTGGGGGCACAGATGTGGGGAGTTGTGCAGGCTTTTGTCTGATTTTGGTGTCCTTTCCTTCAGTGACATCTTCGATGCGATGTTCCCTGTCACTTACATCGCAGGAGAGACTGTCATCCAGCAAGGCAAGTGACACTGTTTGCTCTGGGGATGGGGAGCTGGCTCTGCTATAGCACTCTTAGTTTGTGTTTATTTTTTAATATAAAAGCAGGGTCACTGCAGCCACACGATTTCTTGTTGTATTCCCTGAAGCACTTCATACTGAAGTGAGGTGTAGGAGCCACTGGAGAAGGATGTGGATTCCTTGAGGAGATTATCTGTTGGGAATATTGTCCTTTGACGACTCTGTAGAAATGTTATGTCAATTTATGCATCTGCTTCGCCTTTCCAGTAATCCTGGAATTGCTGCTGATCTCCTGGGTACCAGTAGATGTCCCCTTTCGGGGCTGAGAGGAGTGTGAAATCAGCAAAATGTGATGTTTCACCCTGCAAACTGCAAAAATTTGTCAGCCTTGTTGGAGTCTAAACATCAAAGTTGGCAGAGATGCCAGTTCTTTCTTAGTATATTCAGTTTAGTGTATATTCAACTTTTTTTCTCTTCTTTAGGTGATGAAGGTGATAACTTCTATGTTGTTGATCAAGGAGAAATGGATGTAAGCATTCCTGATAGTTTATTAATGATATGTTCATTCCTGGCAGGAGAATATTCTGATATTTGTAGGCCTCTTTTACAGACCCTGCCTTTAGCAGCTTTTCTCATTTTAAGTTCTTACTTACAGAAGTTTGTTTTGCTCTTTAACAGCTCAGTCTGGCTGCACAGACTGAGTTTCAAAACAAATTATTTGGACACAATGCAGACATTTTAGGCATTCAGGGTAGAGTTGAGGTGTGGGGCAGGCTTTTAGAACAACCAGACTTTTTATTTTCCAACCCAGCTCATTCATAGCTCTTTATGACACAGAGCTTGTTGAAATGTTATTTCTCAGGAGTCTGTGCATGAGATGTAGAAGAGAATCCCTTTGTCAATGAAAGCACAAACTGTGCTGGGGTTGGAAGCGTTGATAAAACCCTGAAATGTTCAGTACAGATGTGAGAAGTTCCTTTTAGTCCCAAGGGAACAGAGGGCTGCAGGAAGCTGAGGTGTGTCTGACCATGCTCTGCCTTGCAGGTTTACGTGAACAGTGAGTGGGCCACCAGTGTGGGTGAGGGTGGGAGCTTTGGAGAGCTCGCTCTCATCTACGGCACCCCCCGAGCTGCCACCGTCAAAGCCAAGACCAATGTCAAGTTGTGGGGCATTGACAGGGACAGCTACAGAAGGATCCTGATGGCAAGTATCCCTCAAAACCTGGATTTATGCTTTGGGGGTTGTGTATCCTGCATATCTGTCCTTCTGCCTGTCCTTTGCTGGAGTTATTTATTCCAAATCCTGCTGTCTCTTCAGTAATCAGAAAGCTGATTACTCAACGTGCATCTCTCAGGCACAGGGCAAGGGGGAATCTTGCATTAGTGAGCAAAACAATGCCAATATTAAACAGAGCCCAGAGTGTAATAAGGCTGCAATAAATGCTGAGTACTTTAGAAATGTTGCTCAACTGGAATATTACTGAGAGAGCTCAATTTCAAAACATTTCATCTTGTGGGTTTGGGGTCTGTGAGACAGAACACCGTGTGTCTGGTTAAATTTGTTTGTGTCTGGAGTTTTATTTAGAGTAGAAAGAAAAATTACTTTGTGTTCTTTCCTTTTTTTAATAGGGAAATACTTTGAGAAAGAGAAATATGTATGAGAAGTTCCTTAGTAAAGTATCTATATTGGGTAAGTGAGAAGATTTTTGTTCTGGAGTGGAATCAATTGCCACATTGTAATGAAGCTATTATCCAGCATTATGATGATTACAGGCTGTTGTGGTAATTCATCATAACTGCTTCTCTGCATCAATCCAAAAGAACTCTAATTCAAGTCTTGATCACTGATGCATAAATGCAGGCAGAAATACACTGACCTCTGTATAAATACAAAGCAAAAGGTGTAATTTGTGCCTTGAGAAGACACTCCAGTAATGAGCTTTTAACTCTACAGAATCTCTGGACAAGTGGGAGCGTCTGACTGTGGCTGATGCCTTGGAACCGGTACAGTTTGAGGATGGGCAGAAGATTGTGGTCCAGGGAGAGCCAGGAGATGAGTTCTTCATTATCTTGGAGGTAAGCAAGCTCAAAATTAAATGCTCAGGACTTGACTGTTTTTATTGTGTCCCTAAGCAGGCACTTGGAGAAGAACAAAACTTAAGAATGTACTTCTGGAAAGTCCCTAAAGAAACATCATCTTGCTGGACATGCAGTAACCTGGATTAGTTTTGTTGTTTTCACAAATGATAATTCCAGGAAAAAAATATCAAGTTTCTGACTAAAAGCAGTTTATCTTTTTGAGAGTGGAGACCTGTTCTAGTGTTGTCTTCTGTCTGGTGGTTTGTGTTTTTTCTGGGATTTTTGCTACTTATACTATAATATTTGTATTGTCATGAGGAAAATCAGGAGGAAGTCACTGCTGTGGATATGTAAATGTCCACGATGTTTTATGCTTAGAGAGGAGCAGTTAGGTGAACTGTGCAAGGACTGTGAAGTGATTGTTTAGCTGAGGCATTGTTACTTCAGCAAAGCAAAGCTGATTCTGTGTGAAATTCAGCGTTTGGAGTGATGCTGGAAATTGCAGTTGTTTGACTGCTGTCGTTTATTGAAGGGCACAGCTGCAGTGTTACAGCGCCGGTCAGAAAATGAGGAATTTGTTGAAGTGGGCAGACTGGGACCTTCTGATTACTTTGGTGAGTGATGCTGTGATAACTCTGGCTACAGACACCACTGTCACCTTTTTGTCTGTGCTGTGTCGATGGTAGAGATAAGATGGATTTGCTTAATTACTGTTTTGGACTCCAGTGGTTGCTGTCAGTGTTGGGTGAGTATCAGAGTCACTTGGCACTCAGGTGTGATTGTTCCACACTACTTTACTGTAAAAGATGATTTGGCCTGACCTCCCTGCCCTGAGCAGAGTTAAATTTGAAATGACACTGTATGCCTCAGTTCTGTGTCCAGTTGAGTTTCCAGTGTCTCCAGGGATGGAGATCTGACAGTCTCTGTGGGAAATTTCTTTCTCTGTCTAACCAGCCTTGTTGTGGAGAGGTTTCTTCCTTCATGCCTGACAAGAATTTCCTGTTCTGCTGCCTGTTGCTTTCTCTTTCTCTCCCTGTGCAGCCTGGGTTTGTCTTTGTAGTCACTCATTACACAGCTGAAGGCTGCAGTAAGATTAGAAAATTCCTTCCTTGGCCTTCTGTTCTCCAGGTCAGAAAGGAACCTGGTCAGAACCTGCTGTTTAATGCTTAAATACAGCCCTCTCCTTCTCAAAGCCCCTCACATTTTTCTCTCTTTCCTCTTGCTAAAACCTTTTGGTTGTCCATGTTTTCAGCTCTGTAGATGATGTAAGCAGCAAATCCTCTGTTGCAAGGCCTGAGTTGGGATGGACTCGAGTGCATGGGCTCTGCCCAAAGCTTGGCTCAGATCTAGGCCTAGACTTCATTCTGTGTTATTTCATATCTTCTGATATTTCCCTCTGTGTTCTCTTGAGTTTCCCACTCTAAATATTATCACAGTCATTGTGTTCAGGTGCTTCAGACCTTTCCCTCAGGGGTTTAATTCTCCCTTAGAACATCTTTATTCTTTAGCAAGCCTCTCTTTTGGAGGCTGCCAGGTTTCAGGAGTTTTAATTGGGCACAGAGGAAAAGTTTTCCTCATTTCTTTTGAGCATCCCTTCTGATAATGCAGACAAAAGTCTTTTCCAAGGAACACTGAGTTCTTTCCTCAGTCCTGAGTGTGGAAGGAGCTCAAATCCAAAACCCCAGAGTTGCTGCTGTTGTTGCTTCTGTGCTTGTTGTAGGAATGTTGGGGGTTGTTTCTGTTGCTGATAACAGGGGCTTGTTGAGACCTTGTTTTCCACATATGTTGTTCAGCAGTTGTAACAAAGCTTTTGGCATGTTTGTTCAAAACTTAAGAAATGGGGATTCAGTGGGACTTGAAAATTCTCCTTTTCCATGGCCCCATGACAAAGTCAGAGTCTTGATTCTGGCCAGCAATGGGTCAAAGGCTTCTGTCTGGTGCCTGAATGTTTTATTTGTTTGTTTACTTCAAAACCATGCTCTTGTTGCCCTGAGTTTCCTAGAAACACCAGAATTGAGCAGTACTATTAGAAAAATAACTACTTCTTGGCTAGGAAAATTACATGGTAAATTGAAACATGACCTTTCCTCAAACAGCCATAGTATTGAAAATTATTTAGGCTTTTTTTCCAGAGAGACTTGAATGTGGTCAGACTTTTTAATAACAAAATCATCAGGTAGGTTTGTTGTTTTTTTTTTTAACTGCCTTCACAAACTGCTTTTCATGTAATTACTGGCTACTTGTTCTGAGTAGTGCTAAAGCCTGAATTACCTGAATTATAAGAAGGGTCATTTCTTTGCCTGTTTCTCCCATCGATTGGTAACTCAGTTCCCTGTTTCTGCTGTCCCAGGTGAGATTGCTCTGCTGATGAACCGTCCTCGTGCTGCCACCGTCGTGGCTCGTGGCCCCTTGAAATGTGTGAAGCTGGACCGGCCCCGGTTCGAGCGTGTGCTGGGTCCCTGCTCGGATATCCTCAAGAGGAACATCCAGCAGTACAACAGTTTTGTATCACTGTCTGTCTGAAACCTTCCTCCCTGTCCAAGCCATGCTTCACAAATGCAGACTGCTTTCTTCCCCTTGTGCAGAGCCACTGGCATTTGCAGCTTCCTGTCCTGTTAAAAAAAAAAAAAAAAAAAAAAAAAAAAGGAAAAAAA
>NC_031786.1:2398152-2406273 GCF_001522545.3 Parus major | reverse complement strand
AAAAAAAAAAAAAGGAAAAAAAATAATAAACTGCTTATCATGGCACTGTCATTAATTTAGAGCATATTATTTCTGTGCTCTCTGTCCCATTAAATTAATAGAAAAAGTTCAGTGGAGATGTTTGCTTCTCTCTGTGTCCAACTCAGGCCAGTGCAGCCTTGCTTCAGCGAGGGAGAGACCTCCTGGCACCACGCCATTGCCATAAAGTGAGGAGGTGACAGTAAAAGAGAGGGGAAAAAAAGTTCTTTTAAAGGTGTTTCTCAAATTATTGGACAGATTTTAAGGCTGTGGTCATCACCTGCTGTATTTCTTTTCACATGAGAGCTACCCTTGTAATTGAGCTTGGGGCTTGGGGTTTTCTGGGTTTCATTTTCATTTTCTGGGTACTGTAATCCTGGGTTCAATCGTGAGGCATCAGCTGCTAAGAAAGCCACAGTTGGAATTTACCAGTACAATTGTTCCTGTGTCTGCTGGTTTAAGATTGCTTAGTTCTGTTCTTGTCAAGTGTAAATCAAAAGCTTTCCAGGTTAATAGTTCTGGTGAACTACTGCAGTTGTTGATCCATTTGCTGACTTGCCGCAACTGATCTTTTTCACTGGTTCTTTCTCCAGCCATAGATTTGCCATTTAAAACTCTTTCTGTTCCAAGTGGCAAGTACCAAATGCTCCATGAAATGCCTGACTTTGGTCTCTAGTACATAGATTGGTGTAAGAATGGTGCAGCTGTCCAGCTGTTAGTACTGTTTGAGTGCTTAGATCGGTGTAGCAGTCAAAAGCAAACATTTGATTTTCCCTGTGACTTGTTTTGTTAATCCTCAGTTGACTTTTAAAAAATCACCAGTTCAAGTGACCCTTTGTTTCCAGGGGAAATAAATGCTGAGTGTTTTGGCCAGTATCAGTTGCAGGTGACAAGATTGCTGGTCTGTAAATCTCCATTATTCATGATAGAGAATGTGAGGCAGAAAAAACAAATGTTTGAACTTTCCTGCAACACTCAGTTGTTTTAAGTTTTTAGAGCTGTCAGTTCATCATTTTAAAAATTCACTATAAATCTAGTTCAAAGCCAAAAGGTGCATTCTCTTTTCTTGCTTATGGAATTTCCACCACACTCATTTCATCCTTTTTTTTCTTTTTTTCCAAGTTCAATCTGTTGCGGAGTCTTAAATGTATTTCAGTATTTCCCAGCTGTGTGTTCCATTACTCTGTGCTCACCAAGACTTCCCAAAAGTTTTTACTGAATTCCACGGTTCAATAAGTGTAGGCAATTTTTAAGGTTTCCTTTAAACTGTAATTTATATCAAGTAGCATAGGTTTGTATTTGGGAGTGACAGCAAGCAGTTTGGCATTTGTTGTGCAACTACTTTAACGATGGAGCCCTCGTTTTATTTCCTTTCTGGGGTGGAGTGGATGCAAATCCAACGTTTTCCCACGCATGGAGAGAATCAGGAAGAGTCTGCTAATTGATGCAGAATAATACTGAAGGTATCAAGCCTTTACAAAAGGTTTCAGGCTATTTCTGAAACTGAAATCCCAAGAAGGGGATTGAAATGCTTGTGGTTTGAGTTCTCTATTCAAGAGATGTTGAATAGAGGATTTCTGCCAGAGTCCTTAAGGAATAAGCAAATGCTACCTTTTTTTTTTTTTTTTGTTCTTTTGTTTTGGGGGTTTTTTTTGGTAAAACTTTTTTTCTTAAGTTTTGACTCTGCAGGTTTTTTTTTCTTCATATGTGTTCTTTGTGTTACATTAAAGCACCAAAAACTGTGTAAACCAGTTAGAGCTCCACAAAAAAATGCACATTTTTTTAATATAAGGCTTTCTAATCAAGTTTCACTACTGCATCTTTTTAGCTTGCTGTTTACTCCCTTTTGTAGTTTTACCTACAAGATTTTAAGATAAATCAGCTAAGTCTGAGTTAAATATTAAACACAGTTATAGCTTTACCTTTGTGTGCAATTTCAATATGTTTGAAACCACAATTGGCATAGTTTTGCCTTAGCTAACATTCAGGGCTTTAGAAGTAATTTTTTGCTAGTCTATCTTCAGCAAATTGATGAAGTCTATTGCCCTAGGAAGCTATAGTCAACCAGAGGACCATTTTTGTATTGTTACCTGACTCTATAAGTCTGATTTACTGTATGTGCTAATATATTATATTATATTCCTTTTGTTATAGATTGTCCTAATGGCAGGTAAAGCAATAAAATGATTTAAATTCTTAAATGCAATCAGCCTCTTTTATTTTATTCCCTGCCCCTACATCATGTTTTCCTTTGGCTGTAGAGGATGAGTTATGAATGAGGCAGCAGAAAATAAGCAGCTTAATGGATTAGCTTGGTGTAAACTCCAGAGGGGTGAGTTCAGGTCCTGGCTTCCCCCTGGAGCCTGGGGAGAGCTTGGTTTCCACCTGCCAGCCTGGGAATTCCTCTGCACTTGTACCTGTGTCCTGTTTGGCTCCTGGCAGCTTGTGCTGCTTTCATCTCTCCCAAGGTGTTCATTCCCAGCCCAGCCACGGCTTTTGGAGCTCAGGAGTTTGTGTTTGTTGGCTGCTCCCATCTCTGCAACCCCTCAATGAGCATGTGATGGATAATGGTGAATAATCTGTGGGAAGAGGAGGATTTCCAGCTGGGATGAAGTAGGAAAAGAATTTTAAGAGTGACCTGAAGTAGCTCAGACTTGGATGTGTTTTACACCCAGCTCCAAGAAAGCTGAATCACCCAGATCTGAAGGTCCTGTAAAAACATATTTATCATGTAAAGGAGAATAAAAGTAAGAACTCTGTTAGTCTACCAGCCATTTAAATATCCATGAGTTAGTTTCCTTAGCCCTGCCTTCCCTTTCCCAATCCCCTCCACTGAAAAAAACCAGGCTGAAAACAGAACTTTGATTATCTAAAGTGAAACTTCAAACCCTCCACTTCCAGCCTTATAACTATAAATACATACTCTATAGCAACAACTTTAAATTAACTTATCTTCTGTTGCCTTGTGCTTCCTGTTGAAGCAGCAGTCAGTCACCATTCCATGACAAACGATGGAATTAATTCTGGGTTTGGTCTGTGTGGGGAGAGCACAAGAAGTCACCGGTAGAGGGAGATAAAACTTTGGGAATTCATTGTCCTGGACAGAAATAACAAAGATGCTGAGAGGGAGTCAAATCCTCTTATTTTCTTCTGTTCTCTGTCCACAAGAGGAAAAAAGTCCCAAGAGTAAAAAGAGTCTGCTTGAGACTGTTGAAAAGTTAGAAATGCAAGAGCTTGTCTAAACCACAGTTTTGGAGAGACTAAAGGAGCCTGGAGTGGGGTTTTTGGTGGGTTTATGTGGGATTTCTGCCCACCTTTGTGGGCCCAGAATACTGGAGGAATTTCTTTGCTAAGAAACACTCCAAACTTCCTCAGACACACAAATGGGCACCTGTAGGACACACTCAGAACTGCAACTCTGCTGTGCTTTTGCAGTTTGGAGCCAGCACTGTCAGAATATTGTGGAGTTAAATGTAAAATGAAGCACCAGCACAATCCCCTGTGGAAAGCAGCTGTGGCCAAATGAGCTTTGTTCCTTCCTTGCATCATCCAGGCTCTTGTTGGAGTCACTGAGCTCCCTTTAGGTCAGGCAGAATTCCAGCCCATGGGAAAATGAGCCAGTGGTGGTGCAGCAGCAGGCTGCTGGATCCTGTTAAAATGCTGCCTGGCAGCTTCTGTGCAGGGATTTGGGGATCCTCTGGAAGGTCTGCAGTGCTGTAGGTGGGTTTTGTTTAACTTAAAGGTTAGTCCAGAACCAGTTTTTGGTAGATTGGTTACAGTGTGGGGTTTTTGTTGGCTTTTTTTCTCCCCTTAAGGATGATAAATTATCAACAGAGCTCTCAACTGCTTTCCCCAGGCTGCCAAAAGGCTCAGTGTACTAATTCCTAATAGTCAGAGGAAAAAGCTATTAAAGAGAGCTTCACTAATCCAGTTATTCTTAAACCTTGTTGCTGGGAGTGAAGGGTGAACTGAGATACCCACCATAACTCCCCATGCTTTTTTGGTCCCCAGTTTCTGTTGCTTCTCCTCAAAATGCACAGACATGGAGAGGGGGGAGAGATTGGGATATCATTTCTATGTTCCAGCTAATTATGACAACCTAAATGATTTTAAAAGGTATGAGGAGAAAATTATTTTAAAAGATTTGAGGAAATGACCTGAGCTAGATTCCCCTTTGGATGGGTTCTTGAATTGTAAATACAGTCCTGTGTCTCAGAGTGGTTTGGTTTTCAGGGTAGCTTTTTTAGCTTGGTTTTTTTTCCTTTGTGTCTAAGACCTGCCTGTGTTCTGTATCCAAACTGGCTCTTCAGGCAGGTTACAGACGTGGTTTCACTGCCCTGTGGGGCTTTGTGTGCCGTGCCCAGGTCGCTGTGGGCTGGGGTGAGGCTCTGCAGCACCTGTAGGTGCCCTCTGGTCTCACCAAGCTGCACCAATGTCCTGTCTGGTGCTGCCCTCGTGAAGCAGGACTGCTCTTTTCTCAAATGTATGCTCCTGACCACAGAACAAAGAATTCATAAGAGGAAAATGCTCTTGGCATCTCTTTATTCAACCCTCATCCTCAGGTCGAGTTCATGTCCTTCTCCAGCAAAACCGAGCCCCTGTGGAGGTTGAGCAAACCAAGGTCAGGTGTTCCCTCACCCTCCAAGGGCACAGCCAGCTCCAGATGTGGAGATCACAGCTTTTTCACCCCAGAGCCGTGTTTGGGGTGTAAAGATCTGCTGCAGTCACACCAGCACCCCAGCTGAGCACGGGAGCTCTGGTCAAACACCAGCAGAGGAGCCCAGCGGGATCCTTGATCTTCTGACATCTCCCCTCTGAGTCTCCCGAGCTCCTGCAGGTGGAAATGAGCAGTTCTGAAGCTGCCACTTGCCTTGCAGGGTTTTCCCTGGCTCTGAGCTCGGTTTAAGTGTCCAGCTTGGCTCTGTGCGCCGCAGGGCTCTGGGGCTGCGCCGTGTCGTTGGCCACCACCGTGGCTTCTCCAAAGGTGTCGATGCACGTCCCCACAGCAGCCAGGACCAGCTGTAGCCGCCTGTCCAGGGCCAGGAGATGGGGCTCGGTGAGCACAGGGGCCAGGGGGTCCTGCAGCAGCGATTCCCTCATCACGTCGCTCAGCCGGTACTCGGGCTCCGCCAAGAGCTGCAGGCGCAGCAACGTCGTTCTCTTTATTCTGGAAAAAAACAAATCAACAATTTAATACCTCCCAGCAAGAGCAGCTGAGCTCCTTGACAGCAGGAGGGCAGAGATGGGTGAAGAAATTTGAAGCAGTATTGGACAAAAGTTCTTTAATTTTAATTTTGGAAGGTAATGATTTTTTTTCTTTTTTTTTTTTCAGAAACTTCTTCCTTTGTTTCTCCAGAGTATTTGTACTTCAAATTTCTGTCAGCAGAGAGGAAAACACAAAGTTCTCAGTAGTGAGTGAGTCAGAGATGACCCAGTTCCCCAGGTTCCTGTGGGGTGGTGGCATCTCCCCAAGGGTGACATTTATGAGATGGGAGCAGAGGGAGAGCTAAATGAAAAGACATGAATGAGAAAATGTCTTCTGTCAAAACTCTGAGCAAAAAGAGGGAATTTTTCCTGGAACTGATGTAACTGTGACTTTTCACCTCAAGGGGTACTGAGATTCAAATGTGATTTGCTTTGACAGAAAATGGGATGAAAAGCTGCAATCTTGGAAGGCTTCTGGGCATGAAATGAAGTGTTCTGAAATCATTTGTTTAATCCTCAGCAGAAATGTGTTGACTTCAGCATGTATAATACTGAAATGAATCAGGGCTTGTAGTTATTGCCCTTTAAATCTTGGAAACAAAGTGGTCCATGTTTGTGGAACCATTTAGCCCATTCAGAATTTTCAGGTGGGAAAAGGTACAGTCAGATCCATTTCAGGCAGCTCAAGATTTTGTATTTGTAGGCTGTCTGCATCCACTGGGAATGTTGCTCTGGATCTCTGCAGCTCCAGCAGGCCAGGTGCTGTTTGGGAAAGGGTTGTGGCTGTTCCAGCTGCTGGGGACAATCACTAAGGTTGGAAAAGGCCTTTAGGATCAGCAAGTCCAGCTGCTGTCCCAGCACCGTCAAACCATGTCCTCAAGAGCCACATCTGCACATTCTTTAAGGAATTCCAGGGATGGTGACTCCATGATTTCCCTGGGCAGCCTGTGCCAATGTTTTAAAACCCTCTCCAGGAAGAATTTTTCCTAACATCCAATCTAAATCAGGAGTGAGTGTGGAGCGAGGCGTGTGTGGGCAGCCTGCCTGTAGCACAAGGATGCTGCTGCCACAGGGGCAGGCATCACCTTCCTGCATTAATATTCCTGAAGAAAATAAAATACCCAATTGATCAAGTGTGAGGGCTGACAAGGAAGCTTTAAAGCCCAGCTGTGAGGTGCTGCTGCTGCTGCCAGGGAAAGCTGTGCCCGGAGCAGATGTGAACGAGCATCTGTGCGCTGTCCTGGGAGGCAGGGCCGGCGCAGGAGCTGCTGTGGGTAAACACCAGCTGTGTTTGCTCTGGTCCCAGCAGTGACAGCGTTTGGAGGTGGAGAGCAGGCTGCTCTGACCCGTGGGGAGCAGCTGACTGAGAGCTGGAACAGTTTCACAACAAACAGGCAGAGCACAGAGAGGGCTGAGATGGAAACGCTGCCGCTCCAGTCCCGCAGGGGCTGTGACCTGCTGGCTGTGCTGAGCTGCTGAACGTTTCACCCCGAGCCTTCCAGGGACATCACAGCCTGGCTGGGGCTGCTGTCAGGCCTGCCTGTGCCTCCAGGAGGGAATTTGTGCTCTCAGGGAAAGGAGCATCTCATGGCGTGGCTGTGCTGGTGCCACTCACTGGGAGAGGAGAGCTGCAGGCTTCAGCGTGTGGACAGGGGCTGGGAAAGGCAGCTAAAACCAGGCTCAAATCTGCTGGAAGGCAGACTTGGAGCAGAACTGAGCTGGGAAGGAGGTGGATGTGTTTAACAGGGAAGGAAGCTCTCAGCATCCCTGTGCTCCCAGCGCTCCTGGCTGGAGGAGCTTTCCTGCTCCCATGGCTCAGCTGGTGTTGGAGCACCGAGGTGACTCCGTGGGCTGAGCCCAGGTGCTTGGTCAGGGCAGCCTGGAATTTGTGGCCTCTGTCTGCTTACTCAAGGAAAACCTCTTCCTTTCATTTCCAAGTGGTTTTAGATGCTCTCCACTCCAAATGGGTCGGCTCTTGTGGGAAATGAGGGTTTATCCATCTCCCTCAGACAGCACGAGTTGTTTTTATGCTGTTCCTGGCCCAAGTTTGCTTATGACAAGGTGTTCATGTCCTCTTACCTTACCTTACCACTGCCTTCTACAAGAATTAAATTAAGAGGAGTTTGTGGGAGGTGGATCTGGAAGAGTAGGAATGATGTGACCTGTGGATATTATGGTATGTAGGCCAAATTAAGAGGCAGAGTTAATTTCAAACTGCACAAAATTTCAAGAGAAGGATTCCCTGAGAGCCTGCAATTAGAAATGAAAAGACTTTCTGAGTGCAAATAACAGTTCTTGAAATTAAACTTGGTGGGAGGAAAGTGCAGTTACCACCCTGAGGGGGAGAAGGAGCAGGTAGAGCAAGGAAAAAGGCTCCACATCTGAAGAGAAACCCTAGGAAAGAGCAGCTGCTTCTGCCTCTTAAATGTACCTTTCAGCTGCTGATTAATGTGAATTAATGAGGTGGGAACATCAGGTTAAATTTATGAGCTTCTCCGTCATGCCATGAGAAGAGGGAGCTTGATTAAGTGGATCAAAGTTGCACCAGGATTTTGGATGGAGATTTCTGTGTTTCCTACTAGCACCTCATGTTGGTGGGCTGGGAAAGGCTGTTAGAACTTTCTGGAATGGTTTGATCCATTGGCCAGTGTCTCCTGGTCTATCAGTGAATGTTTTCCCACTTGTGATCCCCTTGGCAGGTACAGCAGGGTCCTCCTGGAGCTGCTGGACGGATCCAGGCCTGGGTGACCTCCCCAGGGGCAGCAGGAACACCCCAACATTCCTGGGAAGGAAGGTGCAGCTGGAACTTACACACAGCACTGGGAGAGCGGAGCCAGGATGGAGATTTCATCGTGGGAATGCCGCCCAAACCTGGGGGTGAAGCAGAGTTCAGAGCCT
>NC_031786.1:2386940-2397066 GCF_001522545.3 Parus major | reverse complement strand
GGAGAAGGAAAGGAAATCAAAGAACAACCTTCCCCTCCATCATTACCTATTAGGAAGTCGAATATGGCCATGTCCACGATGTTGAGCAGCCGGTTGCTGTTGCTGTAGGGGTAGATCTCCCTCACTGTGTTGCAGTAGAGAGGATTCAGTTCCCACCTGCAGAAGATGGAGAAGGGGAGACACCCTCAGCTGCTGCTGCCATGTCCCAAAAATTCCCCAAAACCCATCTTCCAAGTGAAGATGCAAAGGAGGAGGAAATAAAACCCAAATCTCCCCTTGTGCATGCAGGAGACTGGAACTGAAACACAGCCAGGCTGTGGGGGTTATTACACCAATTATTACACTAATTATGGACTCCCAGATTCCTGTGCCTGTTTCTGCAGGTCTGTCTGCAGAGACGGGCAGCAGCCTCATTTCCCACTTACTCCTCTTTTCCATGGAAGGAGTAGGAGCGGATCCAGGGGTTGGGGATGGAGAGGCGTGGGGCCAGGTTGAGGGAAGGCAGGAAGGCAGAGAGGGAGCCCTCCAGGAGGTGAGGGTTCCCACACACCGCGTACTCCGTCTTGCACATGTACGGGCACTTGGCGAAGAAGCAGACGTTGCTGGCTGGGAGGAGAGCAGAAAACAGGGAAAAGAGCAGAAAACAGGGAAAAGAGCAGAAAACAGGGAAAAGAAAGGGGCTGTGATCTCCAGCAGGATGCAAGGTGGCCTGGACTGAGCCCTTCCCCACCTTGGGACAGCAGTGATTCCTTGTGGCAGGGATAATAGAGTGAGGAGGAACAGGGTTGGAGCCCCAAGGGGCTGCAAATGAGTGCAGAGACATTGAAAAGCCCTGTTTGATGGATTTTTCATGGGAACACTCTGGGGAATCCCAGGAAAAACAAGGTAAAACCCAAAGCATCCATGTCATGGATGTCAGCCTGCCAATTCATAGATCTGGGTCCTGTGCTAAGGGAAAAGTTAAGAAAAAAGGCCAAATGAGTAAATCTGGTGGATGATTCCAGCTGGAGGTTGGGAAGGGGAACCTCTGCTGTAACCGTGTCCTTGTGCAGGTTTAACCCAAGAATTTCATTTCTGCACCCCAGCACGAGTCCTGCAGCCCCTTTTCCTGCAGCCCCTGGGGATGGGACAGGCTGGGCTGAGGTGTGAAGGGACCTTAAAGACAATTGGCACCATCATTTCCCTCATCCCTCGCCCACCTGGTGACACAAAGAAGACGCTCTGCAGGACCTCGTTCTTGGTGACCTCCAGGATCTCCTTGGTGACATTGATCAACCTCCCCACGGTGGGTGGCACCCTCCGGAAATCCAGGATCCTGCACAGGGGATGGGGACAGGGGGTGTTGCTGCGCCGTGGGGTGGCAGGTGCTGCCCTCTCCCCTTCCACCAGTGAACCAGGATCACCACACCCAGACTCCTTCCAGCAAAAAGCCACTCTGGGCCAAAATGCAGCTCTGTTTGGATTTTGGTATTTTAATAGTTGCTTCCTGGAGCAATCTGGATGTTCTCCAGCATTCCTGTCTCTTTCCCTAGCATTGCCTCGGTCTCTCCCATCCCTTTGCACATAAACAGGGTCCTCCAAGGGCCAAAGCAGCCCTTCAGGCCCTTCTGCAGTGCTGGTTTGACACAGAGCAAAGATGTTGATCCTGGTACAACGTGGCTGAGGAGGCACCCCCTCCTCCAGAGGCACTCAAGCCTGGTTAATTCCTCAAAAATACTCTTAAAAACCTCAGGGCCTGGGGCAGGAAAGCACTGCTGGCAGTCAGTGGGAAGCTGCTGCTGATTGCTGAGTCAGTAACTCAGGGTGAACTGGCTAATGCTCTGCTTGGCTCCTTGGGTAATGCCCTCTGCTCCTGGGAATTGGGCACAGAACAGGATTTAGCCTGTTACTTATTGAGCAATGCTTGGAGAGAAAAAAATATTTGCTTTTATCCAGCATCTTTCAGCTCTAAAAACCACAAAGCACTTCACAAAAGCAGCCTGGCCTCATTTTTGTGGCGGTGGAGCTGCAGGGGCGAGGTGGTGGTGGCTGGGTCGAGTAGATGTTGAGTTCAGTGAGGATGTTGGGGCAGAACTGGGAAGGGAATTCAGCTCCCTTTGTTCCCTTCCTGAGAGTCTGAGCTACAGAACTGCTTATCCTGTGGAAACTGGGGACCCCCACCCACCCTGATCAACGGGGACCACTTCCCTGGTGTTCAGCGTTCATCCCACTGAGGAGAGAAAGGCTGCTGCCCTCATCCTCTGAGAAGGGTATTTTTGGTTTTATTAAACACACACCCTGCTGGGAAGAGTTGCCAGGTTAATTGCTCATTATCTGAGGGCTTAAAACTGCATTGCTGCAGTTTATCAACCCAAAGCACACCTTGATTGCTGATTGAGTGCGTGCCTCCCTCACCAGAGCTGCAGGGGAGGGACAGTGTGTGACAGCCAGGGGAGGAGGGGCTGACCTGCTCCAACCTGGCCTTCACCTGTTCCCATGCAGTGGCCAAGGCAGAGCTGCCTCTGGGCTGTCAGGAGAGATCCAGAGCCACTCCTTCCCTAAATAACACCTGTGCTGCAGAGCAATCCCTTCTCTGAGCTCTGCAGGGCTCTTCCCGAAGCTCTCGTGGGCAGGGGCTGGGACAGGCCTCACCTGTCCAGGTGGAAGGCGGCGATCTCCGCGTTGTGCCGCTGGAAATCCACAAAGTAGAAAAAGTCCTCAGGAGTCTCCTCCTCGCGTTTCTGCCTGGGGGAAAGCAAGGGCAGAGCCTGGACACTGGGGGCTGGCACCAGGACAGTGCACCCAGGGCAGCTGGTGGGCTCGGGGACACTGGGGACAAGGCCAGACCCCAAGGGCTCAGTGCCGAGCTGGAGCCCTCGCCTGCCGTGCCAGGGAGCAGCACTGGCACCCAGCTACTGCCAGGTGGCTGGGGGACACAGAACAGCTGACTGGGGCTTGAAATCTGCTTGAGCAAGAGCTTAGACCCCCTTAGGACAAAGTTTCAGGTGGGTGTTTGTCACATCCCCCTGGAGGCAGAGGAGGGCTCAGGTCCGGTGCTCTCCTATCCCTGAGGTGGGAACTCCACTCCACTCAATTTTCCTATCCCTGAGGTGGGAACTCAACTCAATTTTCCTATCCCTGAGGTGGGAACTCAACTCAATTTTCCTATCCCTGAGGTGGGAACTCCACTAAACTCAATTTTCTGGCTCTCACACAGTGCCCCAGCACAGGAATTTGATGTTCAGCCTCCCAGGCAGCTGCAGGATACAGGAAAGCCCTCCTGGCTCAGCAGGGCATGGATGCTTTCCTTCCCCGCCAGAACCTGATGGAGGCTGGGCAGAGGTGGATGGAAACCCACAGGAGAGGAGCTGGCTGCCTTCAGGGTGAGGATTTTACCCCAGGCCCTGTGCTGCCAGCTGCTCTGCTCACACATGGACAGTGATGTGAGAGGGAGGAGCTGGGAAGAGTCCCAGGGGGCTGCAAATAAGTGCAGAAGCAATTTAAATCCTCTGTTTGATGGCTGTTTCTTGGAAACACTCTGGGGAATCCAAGGAAAAACAAGGTAAACCCCAAATTCTGCCGGGGAAGAGGCAGTGAGCAGCCCCTCATGGCAAAGATCTCAGGAGAACAAGTGTCCCCAGGTCCTTCTCCACCCACAAACTGAGAAATTTCCAACACCAACAGCGGGGTGGGAATGCTGGTGTTTATCCACGTGTGCTCCTGGGATGGTGTGAGCAGCCAAGAATAACAAAAAATAATGGGACCTTTTCAGCTGCCCAGGTAGCTGAGGGCAGGAGAGGGAAGGTGTGGCTGTGGTGTGGCTTTTTGTGCCAAGGAAGGTCACAGCCCTCCCTGCAGGGGCTCAGGGGGGCTCTGCTGGCCTTACCTCATGGGCTTGAACATGGCTTTCCCAAAATCCTGGAACCTGAGGACCAGCTTCAGGTGCACACCGCTGGGCTTCACGACTTGGGGAGGAAAAAGGGTGTTAACTCCTGGGAAATGGGATGATAACTCCTGGGAAAAAGGGTGTTAACTCTTGGGAAATGAAATGATAACTCTTGGGAAATGGGAGGATAACTCCTGTTTAAGGGGCTGCTAACTCTTTGGAAATGGGGTGATAACTCTTGGGAAATGGGTGTTAACTCCTGGGAAATGGGGTGATAACTCTTGGGAAATGGGTGTTAACTCCTGGGAAATGGGTGTTAACTCCTGGGAAATGGGGTGATAACTCTTGGGAAATGGGGAGATAACTGGAAACACCCCAGTTACACACTCCAGCACATCCTGCCTCTCCAACCCCCTGAGTGCATCCCATCGCTCCTTCCAGCTGCGCCCCTCCCTCTCTTCCCATTGATTTTCCTTCTCTCCCTTGTGACACAGAGAAGATTTCCCTTCAGCCTCTCTCCCAACCACCCTCTGTTACATCATCTTAGGGACTTTTTCCTCCCTCCCCAGTAGAAACCAGTGGTGTACTGGTGTCCTGACGCCCACAGAGAGCAGCTGCTCATGGCAGTGGGGGAATTATCACCCCTGGGTGTTAAAGTGTGGATGTGGCTCCATCATTTCAGAGGACTTTTCCAACTGAAATAATTTTATGCTCTGTGGTCCCAGCCTCTGCTGGGGTGGTGGGGGTTCATGGGAGGGAGCAGAGCCCGGCTTGGCATTTCCCTGGCTGAGGTGAGGATGGAGGAGCTGGGGACTGGGGCCAGCCCAGGCGATGGCATGTGGGGACCCCAAGTGCCACACTCACTCTGGCTGCAGTCACAGGCTCCCAGCAGTGCCTTCTCATCCTGGCTGTAGTCTGCAAGGGCAGGAGGAGCAGTGAGACCCTGCCAGGCTCCATCTCTTGCTGCTCAGCCCCCTCCCAGAAGGGAGGACTGGGGCCTTGCAGCTGCACACAGCTGCCCCCATCCCCATCCCTGTCCCCATCCTCGTCCCTGTCCCTGTACCCATCCCCATCCCCAGGGCAGTGTGAGAAATGGAATTGTAGAGGATTCTTAAAACTGGACCGAAATCTCAGTTCTGTACATGTGTGTGCAAACTCTGGGGTGAGGTGTGCTGGCTTGGCTAGGCCATGGGATAGGGAAAACATTGAGAGATTGAACTGGAAACAAGTTTCCAACAATGGCCTTGCCAACAGAACGGGTGTTTTAGAGAATCAGAACTGTGAAAGGTGCATTGTAACACGACCACGTGAAGGAGAATGCCAAGTGATTGGTGTTAAAGGTGTCAGCAGCATCGTGGGGCAAAAACTGATGGGCTAAAAACCATTTATGAAGTATTGTAACCAGGGAATGAGCTGGCTTCTAATAGAGTAGCATTTAGTTTTACAGCTCTTAGGTTTCACCCTTCTATGAGACTTAGAATAGAATAGAATTCTACAATAGAATATATACATTTTCTATTATAATAGAATATATAATATATATAATATATATAATAAATAAAATAGAATATATTATATATTATATAATATATAATATATAATATATATATCATATAATATATAATATATAATATATAAAATATATAATATATAATATATAATATGCATAATATATAAATATATAAAATAGACTATAAGAATAGAATAGAATAGAATAGAATAGAATAGAATAGAATAGAATAGAATATATATATATATATAATATACATAATATATATATTATATATATAAAATAGACTATAAGAATGGGATGGAATGGAATGGGATGGAATGGAATGGGATGGAATGGAATGGAATAGAATAGAATAGAATAGAATAGAATAGAATAGAATAGAATAGAATAGAATAGAATAGAATAGAATAGAATAGAATAGAATAGAATAGAACAGAACAGAACAGAACAGAACAGAATCGCCTGTAGGAGGCCCCGGGGGGCAGGAGGGAGCTCACCGGCGCTGATGGTGGGGAATTCCTGCATGTCCCGGAGCAGGCTGCTGACGGCAGGGCTGGAGCGGGGGTAGAGCCCATCGCGGCTGATGCCCAGGTGGAACTGCAGCCAGCTGGCCTCGGGCCGCAGCGGCAGCGGGGCCGCCGGCGAGGTCAGGTTCTGCTCCTCCCGGTAAAGCTTGTGTCTCCTGCAGGAGAGAGGTTCTGGGGATGAGCCACGGGGTGGAAAACTTCCCTTCTCTGAGCCTGGAGTCTGCTGGGGAGTGGGGAGGGTCCCAGGAGCAGAGCATAGGGTGGATAAGGGGAAACTGAGGCAGGGGGAGATGGCCAGTCTCTGACTGTCTCTGACAGAGTTTTTTCCCTGAAGCTGGAGGTTCCAGTAAGGGGGGAAAATAAAAAAATCACAAATTGCCTTTGTGACCAAATTCACAGTGAGCAGGGATGCTACGAGCTCATCTGGCAGCATCTGCCCATGATCCAAAAATCAAGGTTCAACCCCATCTATTTTTGGTAGGTGGAGCTGAAGGAGTCTCCCAAGTTCAGCAATAACCCAAAACCATCTCCCCACTCCATCAGCATTTTCCTCAACCTCGAGACCTCCGAGGCTGGGACTGTGGAACTGAAAGGTCACTAATTCCAGCCGGCAGAGGATGGAGCTTTAGTTTCTCATTAACATTGTCCAGCCCACGTAGGGAGCAGCCAGTCCTGATAAAGGGAAAATGAACTTCAGTTTACACTGAAAGTGCCAGGATCCATCCATGGAAGCAAACAGGAGCTGGGGGCTGATAAGGAGTAGGACATTAACCAAGGCAGGTTGGAGTGGCTGGAGAGGGGGAAGTGCCTGGCCAGACTCCATCCAGAGCCTGAGCAAGGGAGATCTGACCATGCACCGAGGCATTTATCAGCCAGGGAATGGCACTGGGGGCTGGGAAGGGCTCCTGGGGGGTGGTGGCTTTTCTGTTTCCCTGCTCAGCCCAGCAGCTGGGCTTTGGTTGGGATTTTTCCATCACCCTTCTCCATCCAAGCAGGCTGAGCAGTGTGGTTAATCTGGCTGTGAGCAGGGGATGAGCCCTCCCACAGGTGTTCCAGGGCTGTCCTGGAAGACATCTAGGAACTGGAGAGGCAGCTTGGATGTGCAGCTCACCATTCCCTCTCCCAGTTTGTTTGTCTTTCCATTGGACTGGGTCAGCCACAGTGAGAAGTCCACGTGTGCGTGGCCAGGGGGAAGCTGGAGCAATTCCCTCCCACAGCAGCTCTCTGCTCAGGCTGCCTGCAGAGGAGGCAGAAAATTCCCTGTGCACCAGGATGTGGCCCTGGAATGCCATCAGCTCCAGCAGAAGTGCCTCGACCCCCAGCCTGCTGCCCTGCACCAGGTTTCCCGTGGATAAGTGAGGCACAACCTTAACCCTGCCACAGCCAGGGACAACAAACCCCAGCACAAGGGACAGGAATGACTCAGGATTTTTCCCTAGGGAAGCTGCCCAAATATTTTACCATATTTGCTCTCCTGCCTGCCATACACACAGGCTGTTCCCCCAGGGTGGCAGCGAGCAAGGGATTACTGAGGGGGAAAAAAATGCAGTGGGAGGCAGATCCCAGCCCTACATCCACACTGCCCCTGCTCAGGCTGAGCCAGTCCCTTCCCAGCCTTTCAACCCAAAATACAGCTCTCTCTTCCTCCCTGCTTCCTTCAGGATTCCTGAAATATTTCCCTGGAAAAAAACAGATCTCTGCAAAAGGCATAATGATATAAAAGCAGGGTTCATTTCTACCCTGCTATAAATAGCCCTGGGGTTGCCCTGGCTTTCAGCTCTCTGCTGGGCTGGGAGGGAGGCACAGCGTGGGGTGACACTGCTCAGGCCACCAGCATCCTGAGCCTGGGGTTTTGAAGCTTCTCCTTCAAGGATAAAAATAATCTCTGGAGTTTTTAAGGGATTTTTTTTCAGTTTTGAAGAGGTGTGGATGTTTTTGGTTTGTTTTTTTGTTTTTCTGTTTCCTTCCTGTATCCCCATCAGTCTCTCCAGCTGGTTCTGCATCCTGCAATCAAACTGCTGGTCCTGATTGGAGTGCTGGGAGCAGCCAGGGATGGGCAGCAGGGAGTTTGCAGGAGGAGGACACGCTCTGGCCCTGGCTATCCCAACAGGACATGTCCTGGGGCTGCTCCAGCTGGCAGAGTCCCTGTCCAGCTGATGTCCATCTGGGCGCAGAAATGAAGGCAGATGTGCTGTGCTGGAGGAACGGGGTTAAACTGCAGCCTGTTCCACTCAAGGGGAGCGTCCTGCTGCTCCCAAAGCTGCCCTGTGCAGAACATCCATGGCTGGTGGAGAAATGTGCTGTCACCCATGTGGGGAGAGGATGCCCATGGACCCTGAGCCTCTGCTGCCTGGCTCTGGTTGTGCAGCTGCTGTGGACTTCTTGCTCCTCAGTCCTCAACAGCAGCAGCAGCTTTGTTGAACCCATGCAGAGGGAGAGAAAGCCACAGATTCCTGATTCCCACGAGGACCCTGCCCTGGCCACCTCAGAGAGGACACGGGCTCTGCAGTGCTCCTGGTGAGGCAGAAACTCCTCTGTGCCCACAGCAAATGAACAATCTTATAAAATCCATCAGCTCTGGCAAGTGTCTCCTGATTATACCCTCAATTTGCAGCACCGATGGGTGTTGGCAGGTTTGTGGTTGTGTCACCTCAGCCTGTGCTCCCTGGAGGTTTCACCCACTTAGGATCATCATATATTTCATTTCAGAGTGACTGAGGAATAATCAATACTCTTCCTCCCTTTCCTTCCTGGAGGTGCAAAGCGAAGTCAGTCAAGGACAAATGGCATCACCGTGTTCCTGCCAGACACATCACAGCCAGACCTTGGGGCAGAAGGCAAAGTGCAGCCATGGCTTCATCACAAATTCCACGTTTTAGCAGAGTGGTGAATGAAGTTGGGGAATGCAGACTCCTCACTGTCCTGCAAGTGAGGCTACAGCAAGTGCTCAGGGCTTCTGATGGTGCCATCAAACCATGAGCTGCTTTGGTTTAAATCCCCCATTCCCACCGGGATTTTGCTTGGGAAACATCCACCTTGGTACCCAAATCCTGATGTCTTCAGGGCAGTGAGCCCAGGGCAGTGACAGTCCCACCCCAGGGCAGTGACAGTCCCACCCCAGGAGCAGGGCACCAGGGAGTTTTCTTGTTGCTGGGGCTGGGAGAGGCAGCAGGAAGAGGGCTCTGAGCTGGGGGTCCCTTTCTCTGGGGCTCTGGCAGTGCAGCAGGGTGGGAGACACCCCAGGAAGGAGCATCCCAGCAGAGCCCCTCAGCCCAGGGGTTGGAGCTGTGAGGGCACAGAGCCAGAATGGGGGGGCAAACTGGACTGGGGGTGCTGAAGCAGGGGAGGGGTGCCCAGGAGAGCTGCCCAGAAAGGGAGTGAGTACCTGTGAGGTACCTGAGAGGGTGCCTGGGGGTGCCCATACAGGGAGTGCCAGGTGAGAGTGCCCAGGGAATGCCAGGGCAGGGGTACCCGTGCAGGGGGTGCCCAGAAAGGGGGTGCCCGGGAGGTGCCCGTGCAGGAGGTGCACTCACACAGGGAGCCTGGGAAGGGGGTGCTCAAGAGATCCCAATACATGGAGGGGTCCAAAAAAGGGGTGCCCAGGTGATGCCAGGGAAGAGGGTGATCATGCAGGGGGTGCCCAGGAGATGCCAGAGAAAAGTGTGCCCATGCAAGGGGCGCCCAGAAAGGGGTGTCCAGGAGATATCCCAGAAAGGGGTGCCCATGCAGAAGACACCCGGGAAGGGGGGGGCAGGAGATGCCGGTGCAGTGGGTGCTCAAGAAAGGGGTACCCAGGAGATGCCCAGGAAAGGAGGGATCATGCAAGGGGTGCCCGGTAGGAGGGTGCCCAGAAACTGCCCGCACAGGGATTGTCCGGGAAGGGAGTGCCCAGGAGATGCCCAAGAAAAGGATGCCCAGGAGATGCCCAGGACGGGGGTGCCGGGGAAGGAGGTGCCAGGGGCAGGGGTGCCAGCTGACGCCGGTGCACTGGGTGCTCAAGCAAGGGATGCCCAGGAAACAGGCAGGAAAGGGGTGCCGGGGAAGGAGGTGCCAGGGAAAGGGGTGCCGGGGAAGGAGGCGCGCAGGAGCTGCCCAGCGAAGGGCGGTGCGGGGGCTGCGCGCTGCGGGGCGCGGGGGTGCCGCGGCTGCGGGACGCACCTGTTCCAGCGAGCCGCCTTCCGCCGGTAGTAGCGCAGGGCTTCGCGGGCGCCCAGCAGCGGC
>NC_031786.1:2372535-2386390 GCF_001522545.3 Parus major | reverse complement strand
GCCCGCCCCCCGAGCACCGCCCGCTCGCCCAGCGCAGCCCCCGCGCAGGTGGCGGGTCCCCCGCCCGCCCTCGTCGCCAGCTCCTTCGGGGGCTTCGTCCCCTCTCCCGAAGGCGAATAGTCGGCCCGGCGAGAGCTTTGGCAGGAGCTGCAGGGCGCTGGGATGGGATGGGGGGCCGGGGGGCTGTGTGGGAACGGGGCGAGGCTGCTCGAACCCCGCTGGGTGTCTGCGGGCAGGGCCCGGCTGGGCTTGCAGCCCCTCCGCTGGCAGATGGTTCAGACGCCGCTTTTATTTTCTTAATTCCCGAAAAAAACACCACCCTATAGTTGAGGCAACTCCTCCCTTCAGTTTTCCGGGAGCGGCTGGGCCGTGGGGATGTGCGGGGACCCACAGCACTGATGCGGGGATGGAGAGCCCGGCTGCCCAGCCCAGCCTGGAGAGCACCGGGCACCGAGGGGAACGCAGGAGAAACCGGCTGAGCACCGGGGGAGTGTGACCAGACCGGCCTGGCTCCGGCACCGTGCTGAAGGGAGAACAGAAAATGAACTGCAGGAAGAGGGAAAAGCCGGTTGTGTGCTCAGCTGGCTGGAGCAGGGTTCTGTGCGCAGCACGGCCAGGGCAGGCTCCGGGAAGTGCCTGGGATGGGCTGGACTGAGGAAAACGGAGTGGCAGGGGCTGCCTGCTGGCTGAGCATCTGTCCTGAAGTGCGAGATGCTCCTTTCATCCAGAAGGGGAGAGAAAACCGTCCCCTGGGCTGTGTTGTGGCTGCAGGAACCTGAAGCACGCCTCTCCTCTTGGTCTCCTGATCTTTGGAAGACGGTTCTTACTCTCCTTTAGAAATGCAATTTCAAAATCGCTCAGTCTTTTGATATTTGAAGAGTTTGGGTTTCAGGTTTGGGGATTTTTGCTCTGCTTTTTGCTCTGGAATTTTTGCTCTGCTTTTTCTGTATTACCAAATTGTATGTGTTTTCCACAGAAGATTTACAAGCACAAACTGCTGCTGGTGCTGCTGTGGCCAGCAAGGATCAGTGGGAGGAAAGGATGTGCTGTCCACACGGCTTTGGGGCTCACCAGCTGTGCCCCCCTTCTGTGCCCCTTGGGGACAAAACTGATAAAATGATTGCACTTGGATCCCTTCAGGCTCTAGACCAGGGGTGTCAAGATGGGAAATTTTGGGGTGCTGCCTGTACTGAAAGGTTTGGGGGGCATGGGGCAGGCAGGGGCTCTGCTCAGAGGTGCTGGGTTGGGGTCTGCAGGATGGGAAGCCACAGAGCTGATCCTTCTCAGGAAGAGAGAAGGAGCTTTCAGGACATGAAATTGGGTGCAAACAGGGGGAAGTGAGTGCCAGCTCACCAGTCAGGTAGTTTAGGGGAGAGCAAAGAGGGGTGTGCTCTGTCTGGGGACACCCTGGTCCTCAGCCCCTCCATGGCCAGGTGACCTGGCAGCTCCCCCACACAGTCTAAACCTGATAAGAGGTGACCTGCTGGGACTAACAATAGGACTCTTCTTCCTTTTTTTAAACTTTCTTTTAAAAAGATTGCCCAGATGAAGTTAAACCCCAGAGTTCAGCAAGCCTGAAGGAATCCCCAGGAGCAAGCCCTGCCCATGGCTGCCAGCCCATTGAAGGACACTCACAAACTCTCTTCAAACTCAAAGAGCAGCTTTTGACAAGCATTCCATCAAAACCTGGCTGGTGCTTGCTTGGCTCCTAATCCTCCCTGAGCTGTTTCCCTGTTGCTAATCTCTCCCAGGAACCATTAATAAATCTTTCCTGGTTTGCAACGCTAATTCTGGACAAAGGCACCAGGAACCAGCAGTGCCTGGGCCCGTGTCCCTGTTGTTTGCATGCTCTGCAGGAAGATTGTTTGGCTTTTAATGAGGCTAATTAAAAAGAAACAAAAAAATAATAAATCAGTCCCATTAATCTGTAATAAATTGAAGTGCTACAATCCTTCCCAGAGTGGTTGGGACTGCCAGCTCCCAACAGGCTGAGATGCAAAATCACTGTTATTATTATTTAGAACAACTCAGTGGTTCTCCATAATGCCACAGTGATGCTTCCCTGCTCATCCACGGCTTGGAGTTCCTCTGGAGGAGGGGATCCCACTGAAGCTTCTCCCACACACATCCCTGGGCATCTCCTGCTGTTCTGCTTTCTTGGCTCGTGGCTCTTCCTGCCCAGCCGGGGTCCCTGGGCTGCAGGTGAGCATCACTTCCCACCCCAGGGCTCAGCAGAACTCATTCCAGCCTGCTGGAAGGGGTGGATACATTCCTAAAATTAACCTGGAAATACTGTTTTGATAGGCCACTGACAGCTCCAGCGGAACCAAATTACCATTTGGAATTACCATGAGATAATTGGCCTCATTTACTATTTAAAGATGGGGGAAAAAAAAGCTCCTTCTTCCAGACAACTGCAGTGGAGAAATGTTCAGGCACAGATGATGTCCCAAAACATATCATTAAAGCTTTAAATAAATGTATGATGACATCTCAGAGTAAGAAATACTTCCTTTGTATTTCAGATAGGAGCCAGCCAGGTCCTTTTCAAAGTCATTTTTTAATAAACAAAGGATATTCCTCTTGTTTTTCCAGACACGCAACTCACAATATTTGGAGTTGTAAGTATGTAATTTAAATTCTTTCACACATTATGGATTTAAAACCCATCTTCCTTAGAAACATCTTTTACTTGCCAAAAGGTAAATGCCTCTGTTTGCTGCTTTTTGTCTTTTTAACTTGAAATGCTGCAGAGCTGCCCCAGTCCCACCCTGGAGATTGTAATGTTTGCAAAAGGGAGGAGATGAGAATTATCCCTTTCTCACTGCTGTTGATTATGAGGATTAAACACCAAGGCAGCTACACAACATTACAAAGGAAAGAAAAATCTGAGTTGGAGCAGCCAAGTTCTGCATTTGCTGCTTCACTGACAAGAGCACAGACAGGCCAGGAGCACATCCTGCAGCTCTGGTCCTGTTCCTGGTCCTGCTGGATGCAGAGCATGTTCTCCCTGCATGGTGCTGAAGGTGGTGGTGATGGTGGTGGTGGTGGTGATGAAGATGGTGGTGATGGTGGTGATGGTGGTGATGAAGGTGGTGGTGATGGTGGTGGTGGTGGTGATGGTGGTGACGGCGGTGATGGTGGTGATGGTGGTGGTGATGGTGGAAGTGGTGATGGTGATCATGGTGGTGGTGGTGATGTTGGTGATGGTGATGATGGTGGTGGTAGTGGTGATGGTGGTGCTTGGGTGGTTATGGTGGTTATGGTGGTTATGATGCTGATGCTGATGGTGGTGGTCATGTTGGTGATGGTGATGGTACTGCTGGTGGTGGTGATGGTGATGGTACTGCTGGTGGTGGTGATGCTGGAGGTTGTTTTGAGGGTCCCCAAAGAGCATCTCAAAGCAGGGCTGGGTTTGTTTCCCAGGAAGGTGGCACCTCTCACCAGGGTTGGGCTGATGCTTTTCTCACCCCCAGGACGGTGTGAGATCCCTTCCCAGTCTCTGCTGCATTCCTGGGAGAAGCTCTCGCTGTTGCTCTGGGCTGTCTCACGCTCTGTCTCGGCTTGTAATTAAAAATGAAATATTCGGGCCAAGTGCTTGGATGAAGAACACATTTTTGATAGCTGACAATGCCGAGGAGAGCCCTGGAGACCCTGACAGGGCAATTAGTGTCTCTCCACTCGCATTGGAGAGGAGCCTTGAGAGAAGAAGCCTGTTCACTCCAGGGGGCTTTTTGGTACAGAAATGCAATTATTGGGTATAAAAGGAAATGTTTAGAAACACACAAAGCAGGAATGAGTCAGGAGCCTCCTTCACCACGGGGCAGGGAAGGCAGAAGGGAAGACGTGCCCCAGGCATGACATCTCTAACACCTCCCCATCCCTGGCAGCAGCTCCCGTCAGTGGTTTTGTTTCCCTCCTCCCATCTACCTCTCCTGGCTGCTGTTCCAGGCTCATCCCTTGGCCTCAGCAAGCTCCCAGCTGCTCAGGGCTCGGGAATCTGGGTGGGTCCTCTCCCTCTTGGCAATGAACCTGCACAGCTAAGCACGAACAAGAGGAAAGCCCCTTCATGGTCCAAGCGAGCGGCTCTTGAGTGCTGGGCTTTGCTTCCCCCCTCCCTCTCTCCCTCTGAGCATCCCTGGAGCTGGCTTAGAGCAAAATCCTGGGGAGCTGTGGCAGCTTTCCATGGTCAATCCCAACACCAAACCATCCTCTTCCAGGAGGGTGGGGCGAGTCACAAACCCTTGAGTGGTGTGTGGGGGGCTGAGAAGGCTCCGCCACTCTCCCAGTGCTCCTGTCCGAAATCCAACGGATGGACCCCAACCCTGGGAGCCTGAAGAAGCTCTGTGCAGGCAGAGCTGGTGGAGAAGGGTGGCCTGCACGTCCCTGAAGAGCTGGGGTGACACAGAGCCCAGATGACACAGGGCTGTTTGTCTTGGACACGCTGGGATTGACCGGAAAACGGCGCCGACCTCTTGAGCAACACCGGGGGTTTTTGGCCGGCTGGGCAGGGTCTCAGCCCTTGCTGAGTTTATAGGATCTGATTTCCAAGCTAGCAAAAACAAAACAATCCCTCTCCAGTGGATTCACTGGCTGGAGCCACCCCTGCCATGGAGACAGGAGCAGCCCGCTGGTGTCATTAAAGGTTAAATCACATTCCTCGTCCGCAAACGACGCGGGGCTGTGCACACGCGTTATTTAATGAGTATTTAGTTTGTGGAATTGCTTTTATTGGTAGTTAACTGTGCAGTGGTCTCCTTGGGACATCTGGTGCGCCATTTGAAAGGAATATTCCTCATGCCTTGCTGAGTGAAATTGTTTTTGTAGACAAGTGGAGGCTTTGGGGCCATTAAGAAGATGAAACGCAGATTGTTTGCAGAGGGTTTTTATTTTATTTTAATGGCTTTTGAAGAGAAGAGCTTTTATTATTTTATTTGTCTATTGTTAGCAGGCAGAAGGGCTGGGAAGAGCCACAGATGTTCCCTTTGCTGTTGGCTGGGCCAGGCCCCAAACCTAGGGCAGAGAGTTTGAACCTCTCTCCAAAGCTGCTGTAACATTTTCCAAATCTTGAAACAGCTCCTCTGCCCACCAGTTTCTCAGTAAAACCACTGAAGGCTGGGGTGGGACTCCCTCTATTATAATTTAAAAGCTTGACAGTGGATAAGACAAGGATTGTGTACAAACCAGAGAAAATGAAGGGCTTTGTGCTTCCTTCCAGTGATGGGAAAATCACAGATGGATCTCAAACCTCCAGCTCTCAGCCCAGCAGCAGTTCATTCAGACCACAAAAGAAAACAGCCAATCTCCAGTTTTGGGGCATGGATGGACATTGGGACACCTTTGTCCTCAAAAGCCAATCCTCTAAAGAGAAGAGCAGCGTTAATTTCCAGTAGTTAATGAGTTGCCTCAGGAGTTAATTGTACATTGTGTCCCTCAGTGGAGGAGGCTGCCTGACTCCTGTGTGTCTGCAGGAACACTGATTTCAGTTCTTTAGAGGAAATCCTACAATCCTGGGTGCTGTTTGCTCTTACAAAGGCACATCCTGTCCCAGGGAACACCACAGGCACACCTGGGCTGGGAAATGAGGGTTTCAGTAGGAAGATAAAGTGGAAATGCTAAAGGAGGTAGGGATGGATGCTTGTCTATCCTGGAGGCATGTTACAGGTGAGATCAGGATTTGGGAGGGACTTTGGATGGCACTGGAAGTGCCAAGGGGTCAGTTATGGGATGAATGAGAAAGCATCTTCCCCTTCCCTCTTCCCTCTTCCCTCTTCCCTCTTCCCTCTTCCCTCTTCCCTCTTCCCTCTTCCCTCTTCCCTCTTCCCTCTTCCCTTTCCCTTTCCCTTTCCCTCTCCCTTTCCCTTCCTTCTCCCCCTCTTCCTTTGCTGTTTTATTCCAGCACCTCTCTACACCTTGATTTTTGGGAAATCCCCTCATGTATCAGACCTGCCAGGGAAAGAAGAGGAAAGGGAGTGAATGTGCCAATCCCAGACTGTTTGTTGGGGAGAAGGCGAAGGGGGGAAGCCCTTTCATCCTCAATCCAGAGTGGAAATTGTTAATTAACAAGCACAAATAAATTGGGATGCTCAAAGGCAAGCTGCAGAGTGGTCAGGTGTGTGTGTGAACACAGGGGGGAAGATCCTCCCACTTCCCAGGCAGCTTTTGGGATACCACTGCCCTGCTCAGCTTTTCCAGAGGTTTTTTTTCTGTGTGTGTGTGTTTGTTTTTCCCTCTCCTGCCCATATTAATCTCTGCTGTCACCAGGGTCACCTTAACCTTGGCTCTGCTGGCCACAGGACTGGTGGCAGTAACTCCTCTGGGGGTGTCCCTGTGGACACAGGATTGGGTAACAAAAGTAACGATTTTGGAACACAGTGCTCATGTAGGGATTTGTCCAATGGCTTATTCTGCACTAAATGTGGCATAAATTAAGAAATAAAACAACAACAACAAAAAGGAGGAGCTGGGAAAGGCCTGGAGAGAGCAACAGCTCCATTCCTAAGGGTGCCAGGCTGGATGTGGCTGCAGGATGGGGGTGATCACACCCAGACTCATCGCCTGCCACCTCCCCTGGCTTTCTGACCACCAAACTATTTAGACCTTAACTGCTCATCAGCTTTGCTTCCTGTTTTCTCCCTTCATTGGAAAGCAGCCTTGTTTTGGCTCAAAACCCTCAACCACCAATGTTGAGGTTTTTTTACCAGCAGAACACAAACCAAGGAGAATCTTGTGAATCCCTTGCAGTAAGAGAATTCCTGCTGAGCCTGGGGCTGTTCTCTAACTGCTCTCAGTTCTGTGTCCACATCAAATGAAAATGGAATTATGGCTCTTGGACCTCACTTAGGTTCCAATATCTCTGTGTAAAATGTCCCCAGCATTGTAAACATGAATTCCTGTGCCAGAGCAAAGATCTTGGACTGAAGCTGCCCTCCAGTGCTGCTGTAGGGGTCAGTTCCCCTTGGTTCATCTCATTTCACACCAGAAAACTCCCTGTCCTGCTGGAGAACCAGCAGTAAGTTATGTTTTGAAGCAAGAAAACAGTAGGGGTAGTTTTAATGGGGCTCAGAAGGAGGGGTCTCTCACCAGCAGAAAATTCAGCTGTTTTTGAGCTCTGTCCTTCCTTGACTCCCTTATTTCCCACCAGCGAGTGAAACCAGGGGAACCTGGGCTGCAGGTTCTGGTGTTTAATCCCTGTTCTCCTCTCCTGGCACCTCCAGGAGTGGAAAACATTCCTGACCTTGATTCTCTCCATGTTTTCAAGCCTCTGCAGTCCATGGAGAAGGACACAGGTAGACTTCTCTCCCCCAGCCCAGAGTGCTGGATGGAGAAAGCCTTGGAGAGAGCTGGTGCCAATTTTAGCACAAGTTCCTGCAGCAGAAATAGATCTTCCTGAGCTCACATTTAAATCTTAGTAAATTATATCTCAGGTTAAAGTGTTTATTCAAGTGCTGTGGGGGGATTTCAGGCTGGCTGTGTTCCTCATCACAGGAGATGGGCTGGAAATTACAGTCATTTGGAAAGAACATGGATTTGAATCCCGGGGCCCATGGTGAAAGTCAGTGCACAGTGAATTATTCCACTCAATTCCTGTTCACACATGGATTCAGCTGGAGCCAAAGCCATTTCCAAAGAATCCCATTTCTGCTGTGAGCTGTGAGGGCTCCTGGGGAGGGGTTTGTGCTTGTCCTTGTGTTTTTCATTCTTCTGCCCTTGCTGCTCCTCCAGAGGCAAATGCCAACGAGGTGAATTTGTTCATTTGCTGTGTGCAATAAGCACAGAGAAAGATCTTTTCATGCTTCTGTGATGGTGGGAAGCAAACAGCAGAGGAGCTCTTGTCATTTGTGTCCTGCCTGGCAGAGCTGTTTATGTGTGGGGCTGTCTAATATTTATATAAGAAACTGTCAGGGAAACTCTTTAATTGGCAGTGAGAGAAGGCCCAGCTGTTCCTGCAAACAGCTGGAATTGTCTCTTGGCTTTCTGCTGCTCCAGATGTTCCCCTGGGTGTCCCTGCAGCCATCTCTGAGGGTCACAGAGTGATGGGGCAGGGACAGTTTGGGCTCACAGGGATGAGGGTGCTGGGCTCACCCCCCCTTGCTCTCTCCTGTGATTACTTCTAGGAATCATCCATGGAGTATTTTTAAGGAGCTGTTCAGCCGTGTGTTTGTGCTAGATGGGATCAGTGTTGTGCAATCCACAGTGTTCCCTCTGCACTGTGATTATTTTTTGGCTGGTTTATGTGGGAAGAAACCTTCCCTGCATCACCACTTTGCCTGTCTTTTAAATCTGAAATTGTGGTGGATTTTTTTGGAGAGGAGATGGTTGTGTGGAGACTGCAGGGACTCTTCATCAGGAATTGTAGGGACAGGACAAGGGGGAATGGACTTGAACTGAAAAATACCAAGTTTGGATGGGATATTAGGAATAAATGATGTCTGTGAAGGTGGTGAGGGGCTGGGATTGAATTCCCAGGGCAGCTGAGGCTGTCCCTGGATCCCTGGGAGTGCCCAAGGCCAGGCTGGACGGGGCTTGGAGCAGCCTGGGATAGAGGAAGGTGTCCCTGCCATGGCAGGGGTGGCACTGGGTGATCTTTGAAGTCTCTTCCAACTCAAACCCTTCCATGACTCTTTAACTCTCTGATCTGGAGCTTTCCCCAGGGCTGGGAGCACGGAAGGGATCAGGGATGGGGAGGAGGGCTCACCTGATGATTTCTCAGGCTGGTGGTGCTGCTGAGGGTTGTGAAGCATTGATTTGTGTCTGGGGTGCTGAGGGCACTGGGGGGATCAGCTCTGGTATCTGTATCACCAGAGAAAGGGCAGGGGAAGGGGAGCAGCTCCTCATCCCCTCTGGGGGAAGGATGCTCAGCTCATCTCCAGAGGAAAACCACGGAGGGAGGAGGAATCACACACACCCAGTGCCAAACGGCATACGATGACTCAAGGGAAAAAATAAAATCACACTTCTTTATTACCCAGATTCATCTCCCTGTGCCTGACAAGCAGCAGCAGATGCTCCTCTTCTCAGTTGCTTTATTGGATTCTGGGACATCCTCGTAATTGCTGTAAGTGGGAGATGATTCCCCAGCATCTGGCGTGTGTTCATACTGATCCTGGGAGCTTATCAATCCACTTAGGGAGAGCACAGACGTGCTCCCTGTGCTCTCAGAGGCAGCCTGCAAATTCTAAAGAATCATTTGATGCTACTTTTCTTCCTTTGACTTGCTGAGCGACTGAGGCCTGGCCACTGGGCCTCCTGCAGGCTGGCCAGTTGGAGGTGGGGAGACATTGCCCAGATTTCAGCCCTGCTTCCAGGGATGGGCAGGAGAACAGTCCCAGCTCCCCCAGCCTTGCCCCCCAGGCTGTATTTTGGGAGCTGCTGGAATGTTATCCCAGCACAAGTTGTTCTCTCAACTCATGGAAGTGCATTTAACAGTTAAAGTCCAAAAGAAATCTTTGAATGGATTAAAATTGCTTCTGATTTTTGGTTTAGGTTCAGAAGGTCCCATGCTCACTTTGGGGCTGGTGGCAGATATTGATGAGCAGCTCTTGGCCATCATTTAATGGAGTTTCCCAGGTGGGTGGGATTCCCTGGTCAGCTCAGAGTGAGGAAAAGTGGAATAAAACCAACTAAAAGCAAATATTTCAAGAATTGCTCCAAACCTGCCATTTTCATTCCAGGTAGGAATGAAAATATAGGATTTAGGCTGTTAAACATTTTTTTCTTCCCAACTTCCTTCCTCCAAGCAGCCTGGCAGGGTTTGGTCCAACAAGAGTTGATGCTGGCATGTGGTCAGCAGCGCTGGCAGCTTCTGTTTTCCAGGCACAGCTTTGGAGCTGGAGCTTTTGGAGGGACACAATGGTGTAAAAGGGTCTGTCTGAATGACAGAGTGGAATACTTCCCAGCTTCAGGAATGCTGCTGGCTGTTGAATAGCAGGGAAAAGAGGGATTCTCCAGGCCTGCAGGGCTCCAGCACTGTCTAGACTTGGTAATGCAATGCTGCAAAACCGCCCTCCCTGAACTCCTGCCACGGCCTCTCAGCGTCCTGTAAATGGAATTGGAGAAACTTCCCGGTGCCAAAGCCTCAGCCATGTTAATGAGCCCCCAGCTCCTGTCAGATTTGGCAACCCAGCCTCTAAACCAGTGAACTTGCAGCAGGTGGGAGAAAAGCTCGTTTCCTAAACCCACATCCTTCTGGAAGCAAAAGGCCCCTGCTGGCTTCCCATGGCCTCTCCCTGCAGGCTGGTGGGGACTCCAGGGTGTGGGGATGGATGTTCCCACAGGGAACACTCAGACCAGCACTCCACAGAGGGTATCTGGGTCAGCACATTGCTCTTGAGTCAATCACTGTCAAGTCATCTCACAAAGGTGACACTCCCTGCCCAAAGCCCACTGCATGTGGCACTGGCAGCACCAAAATCAGTTTTCAGCCACCAGAATCAGAAGACAGAACCAAGCTGTGCACAGCTCTTGGCTCCAAGTGAGAGGCAGGGCTGGAATCTGAGAAAAGCTGCCTGGATCCCAGTGGGGGCTTCATCCTCAATGGGAACTTGAGTTTGGGATGGACAGGATTTTCAGATCTGCTGAAGCTCCAGGTTCATGGTACTTTTGCCTCTCGGACTGATACACCTTATGTGGGTTATGGATCAGGGGGTGATGTCTCAGGGCCCATAAAGAAATCGTGTTTCCCATAGGAATTCCCATAGGAATGTGCTCCTCCAGCCCATCTGGTACTAGGTCTGGCATCCCAGGAATGGCAGAGAAGGTGCCCAGGATGGCCAGTGAGGGCCCTGCATCTCAGATGAGCAGTCACTTCTTAATTTACATGCAGGAGAACGGGCACAGAGACCTTCTGTGCTGAACTCCCTAACAAATGCTGAGAAAACCTGGAAAGTCCTGCTCCCATTTCCTGCTCCAAATCCCCCACAACAAACCCTGATATCCAGGGCTGGGAGCCAAACCCTCTCGAGTCAATGGAAAGATTCCCCTTGACTTTAATGGCCTTTGCATGAGTACCTAATTCCTTCCTGTTCACAGCCTCTCTTGGACTTGGTCATGGAAAGAACTGCAGCTATAAAGTGCTGCAGTGAGCTGTAAACCCTTCAAAGCAGTGCCACAGCAGATTTCCCTGTCCTCTCAGCCACTTGGAATGGGATTTGTTTGACAAAAAGCCTGCTCTGTGTTCTCCCGGCCAGCGCCGCGGCTGCAGTGTGAATGAGAGTTTTAACAAATCTATTCCTGCAGACAGGGTTTGTGGTCAGCCTGCCAGGGCTGGAGCCAAGCTCTTCCCAGCAGGATGGGGAAGGCAGAGAGCCCTGGCAGTGCTGGGGGAGGCTGAACCTCTGTGGCTCTCAGAGCTGGGCTCCTGGCTACTCCAGCTTCCAGGGACCATGTTGCTGCCCAAATGTATCAGCTCCTTGGGAAATGTGTTTTACCCCAGGCTGGGCCACTTTGGTGCCTGGCTCCACAAAATTCAGACAAAACACTTGGAAAATGCTTAACTTTAAGGATATAGGTGTGTTTGGCTGGGGATGAAACACATTTGGCTGGGGAGGGGTCTTGGTGGATCTGGCTGTGTGATGCCAGCAGGAGGCAGGTGGAATTTTCTCCCAGCACCTGGGATTATCAACTGGCACCTCAAAGCATGAGATCTGCCTGCTTCAACCTCATCATACAAGGAGCAATAGCAGCACACAGATTTTTGAGCCTTTATCAAGCCAGAGTCACCAAATCTGACTGTGAGAGGGACAGCGATGTTCACAGGGGACCTGAGAAGTTTTGCCACTGGGGAAGGCTGCTCAGCTGGCTCTGGGGGAGTGGAGGCTGATGATGCCTGCTCTTTCTTTCTTCACATCCTAAAATCTTTCTAGATTGAGGCTTTAGGTTGTTTTTATTTCACTGTTCAAACACCTGATGGGTTTTGCTGTTTGTTTTTTTTTCCCAAAGGCAACTGGGTGTCTGTACCTCCCACCTGCCCATCCCTCTCTTCCTGTGCAACCTGAGCCCAAATGTGATCCCAAAATGTGATCCCAAAATGTGATCCCAAAATGTGAGCCCAAAATGTGATCCCAAAATGTGATCCCAAAATGTGAGCCCAAAATGTGAGCCCAAAATGTGATCCCAAAATGTGAGCCCAAAATGTGATCCTAGCATAGCCTCCACAGCTTGGGCACAAATCCCCACTTCTGGAGCCACGCCCTGCAAGAGGAAGCTTGGCCTCACTTTCACAGCTGTGCATTCCTGAGATGAAAAGGGCAGCTCAGGCCTTGGACATTTCTCAGCAGAAATTCTGACCTGGGCAATCCATGGAAAGGTCTGGCAGCTGCTGGAGCTGTCTGCCTGCTGGAAAAATCTGGAGTGAGCTCTCTCCTGACAGCCCGGTTTGGGGAGCTCTGCCCTTTTGGATTTTGGAGTGTTTGCCCATCAGTCTCCCTAGAAACGTGGCTGCTTGAGGACTCCCAGTCCAGCCATGTGGGAATTGTGCTGGCCTGGCTCTTTTGGAAGGATTATTTGCTTTTTAAAGCCCTCGTCTGCAGCCCAAGCTGATCATCCTGTTGCAGAAGAAAACAGGCAGAAGCCTGAGACGTGGATGAAGTAATGAGTTCATCTCTCTGCAGTCTAGCCAGGTACACATTTTTTTGTTCCCAGGACTCAATTAAAATGCAGGCATCTTTCCTCACAGTTTCATGAAGCTCAATGGCAAACAACGGTCACCCTGTTGTTACATCAGCATTAACTTGTTTTCTTGTCTGCAAAGGAGAGATCCAAGGGCAATATCCTTGCTTGCCCTGTGTTTGGTTACTCTGGGATGTGCTATCTCCAGCAAGCAGCCAGAAACCTGGGGTTTATAGCAGGACCAGGACTTGTGTGGGCTGGACTCTTCTGGGGACAGAAGGAGAGACTTGTCCAGCGGAAAATACCTGCAGCAGCCCTGGATGGCTGATAAATCCTCACCTGGCTGATGCTCTCCCTGTTCTGCTTCGTGGGCTCTGGCACTGACCCCATGGACATCATCCAGGCCCAGAGGCCTGGACTCCTCCCAGTGTCCCCAGAGCTCACTGGAGAGAGGGAAAATAAAAATCCAGGCAAGTTTGATTGAATAATGAGTTTATTTACTTTATCCAGACACAAAATAAGGTATATTTACCCAGAAGAAAATGAAACAGAGCCCCACCGGTGCAACAGAATCATCTGTCCTACAAAGGAAACCACCAGCTCCTTGTGGGAGGGGTGTAAAACTGTTGATGGAAATGATCATGCCATGATCTGGAGGCCTTGCAGTGCTCTGTGATTTTGGTTACTCCAGACTATCATCAGCACAGCCAGACCAGTCCTCATCCCAGCCCAGCTGGCCACTGGCCCCAGCAGCTGCTGGCTGCTGTGCCTCGTGGCTTACAGGGACTTCAGACAGTCCCAGAAATGTCTTTGTGCTGCTTTGCAGCATCCACCCAGCTTGGTTGCACCCTGCAGGGTTATTGGTTATGAAATGGCCAGGTCTACTGGAACATTTTAAAAATTCAGCTCTTTTTAATATGGAATTGGTGTCTCCTGGTTTGAATATTGCAGTGCTGTGTTCTGCTTGAAATGATGCTGCTCCAACAGGCCAGAGCTCAGCACTGGTTGTTTCATGTCCCTGGCTGAACCTGAGCAGTCCCATAAAATCAAAACCCATCCTAAAATACTGTAATTTCTCAGATTCCACTTCATCCATGGGGAATGGACACATTTCGATGATGCTGCCAGGATGGCTGCACTGAGGGAGAAGGTTTTGCATGAGGAGAGAAGGTTTTGCACTGGGGGAGAAGATTTTTCACTATGGGAGAAGATTTTGCTCTTGGGGAGAAGGTTTTGCTCTGTGAGA
>NC_031786.1:2363339-2372060 GCF_001522545.3 Parus major | reverse complement strand
GGGTTTGGGTGCTGTCCCAGCTGAGCTGAGGGGAAGGAAGCAGGTGGCTCTGACCATCTGCAGGCCGAGGAGGAGATGCCATCCCTCGAGCCACCCTCCAATTTCCCACGTGCCTGGAGAAGGTGCTGTCGGTATCTGACGACATCGGGACCACAATGGCTCATCCCTTGGGATCTCCTTTGTGGCCCAGAGAGCTGTGGCTGGAGGGATGGGAACACCAGCCAGGGCAGAGGGTTTGGAGGGCCGAGTTAATCAGCTGGAGCACGGGAGGCTGCAGGAGCACACCAAGGCCATGGAGCTAAAAGAGCAGTGGGGACAGCACAGAAATCGTGCTGGCAGTGGGATTTATCGAGCTGTGAGCTGTCTCTCACTCCCAGCAGCACATTCCTCACCGTACGTGACATTTGAGAGAGGTTTCCCTGCAGGAAGAACCAGTCTGTGCTGCCAGGGGGGCACTGGGCTGAGCTGGTTTGTGGCGCCTGCTCTCACGGCCGGGGAGGGAATTTTCTAAATCAGATTTTTATGAGGTGTCTAATTGACTCATCATCCCTGCCCCCCTTCCATGCACAAACATTTGCTCTGCCCTGAAATGTGAGATGAGCAAGGCTGGCGAGAAATGTCTGAGTACAGCAGGGGAGCAGAGGAGGGTGAGGAAAGAGCCAATTCCTCCCTTGCCAATCTTTAAAACAAGATTGTAAAAAATCCCATATAAAAATAACAACAACAGAAAGAGCTTGTGGTTTCCTAAACCAGTTTTCATTTCTGGAAGTTGATGACCCCCTGGATTACTGTTGTTTTTTTAGACCTCTTTCAGTATTTTTTTTTTAGGACAGTTTGTCTGCAGTGTGGCTGTGTGTGGGTAGAGAACTGGAGAATATGCAGAAGGGAAAAAAAAAAAGCTAAAAATGGGCAGGAGAAGGAGGACTGCATATGCTTTTTTTTATCCTTATATTTAAAAAAAAAAAATTAAAAAGAGCTTGAAGTTGTTAAAGATTTGTAGGGGTGGAGAACAGGCAAATGAAGTTGATTCTGAAGACCACACCTAATCCAGGATTTTTTTGGGTCTCTCCTCGACTGCAGGAGATCTATGTCTCAGTTTGCAGAATAACCACTCCAGACTTCTGATTTACATCCCATAGAAGCTGCAGGGAGGAGAGGGGGAGCGGCCAGGCCATCCCAGGGAGCTGGATGCTGTGGTGGGCCTGCAGGTTTGTACCGCTGCCACCAGGAAATTGGTTTCTTTTCACTGTCCAGTTTTTAGTGTCACATCTCATTTGGGTGTTTTTGCTCAGAAAACAGTCTGACCCTTCAGAAATAGCTCTCTCTCCTCTGTGATGCTCCTGCGTGTGCTGAGCTGAGCCCTGCTGGTCTCCTTGGGGTGTGGCTGCTTTGCAGGAACTCCAAAAAAAGGGGATTTCTGTCCCAGGGTGGGACAGAGGGAAAGGGGGATCTGGGGGTGAGGTCTGCTCCCATCCCTGTGTGCAGCAGCCAGAGCACGTCCTGCCCCTTCTGCTGCTTTCCTGCTCTGCATTTGCATTGCTTGCACTGCAAGAGGGACCAGAAGGGACCTGTGGAGGGAAATTAGAGCAAAAATCCACTTGTTGCATCCTTGTCTGGGGGTGATAAATGCCATTTCCCACTGTGCAGGGTGTGAGTGGCTCCTGGGGACATGGCTCTGTGCTGGCAGGGCTTGGCTTGGGCCCATTAAATTTTCACTCCAAGCCCTTCTCCACCCAGAAGCCCTGGATTCATGCCAGTAAAGCTTTTTTTTTTTTTTTTTTTTCCCAGTTACCAAAGCAGATCCTGCCATTCCCAGCCAGAGTATCCACCTGGTTTATTCTGTGCCCATTGCTCCTTTCCAGCACAAAAAAGGTTTTATTTGAAAAGTTCAGTTTTTCTCTCCCCCATTTGTTTCCCTCAGCTGGAAGCTTCCCTTCAAAATATTAATATCCCTATTATTTCTTTCCCCCCAGCAGGCTCATTAATACTTGATTCATCACCTTGAAAGCTAATGGGTGTTTATCCAGATCCTGAAGGCAATGAATGCCTATAAATAAATACATCCCTGACAGCCCATCTTTATTTATTCTCCTTCAGGAAGCGACCTCTGCTTGGCTCTAAAGGAGTTAATCCCAAACTTTTCCCAGGCTTGGTTTGGGATTGGCCTGGCTCCATGTTTTCCTGCTTGAGTTTATTTTGCAAACATGGTGCCTTTTAATGAGGGAAAACAGCAGCTTTTGTGGGGACAGACCCAGACAGCTCAGC
Source organism: Parus major (assembly GCF_001522545.3). Lineage (NCBI taxonomy): Eukaryota > Metazoa > Chordata > Aves > Passeriformes > Paridae > Parus > Parus major. The sequence continues at coordinate 2,369,795 of NC_031786.1, read as the reverse complement.
AGGATCACTCCAGCCTGGGTCAGCAAAAGCCATTGGAGATCCTGGGTGTTTTTATGGGATGGAAGGGCTCTGGCTTTCTCTGAAATATTATTTGGTTTTGGCTCTGGGAGAGCCTTTTCCAAGTTCTCATCTGCTTCAAATCAATGGTGTTTATCATCTTTGTCTCCAGCCATTGTCATCGGTGACCTTAATTAGGTGCGTATTAAAAATAATGTTGAGTTTGTCACTCATGCAGAATTTTAGAAAATGGTGATTTACTTCTGCTGTTAACTCACGTGTTCCTCCTGGGTGCTATTCCATCCTCATGAGAGCTCCTGGCTGCTGTCACCTCAGCAGTGACACATGTCCTGAGGCAGGGGTAGAGGAGCTAGAGGAGCTCGTCCCTCACCTGGGGCTCAGAATTTGGGTTTTCCCCATAAGTGAGGCCATTTTTGGGGCTGCCCCCAGGAAGCTCCATCCTCTGGACTCCCATGGTTGTGTAACATCTTCAGTTTTTGTACATTTTCCCACCCCTCATGGAAGTGTCAAGCCCAAAGGAGCAGCCAGACGTTTTTCATGATTATTTTAAAATCCCTGCTGCTCTGGATGATGAACTTTTTTTTTCTCCTATTCTTTCATTTTTTTCCCAGGGACATTGGCTCATCAATTTTTAATTCTTGATCTTGGCAGCGCTGGTTGAATTAGAAACAGAACAACTGATTCTAATGAGTGTGAGATTAATGCAGATGAACTTGGCTGGGACTGTGATCCAGCTGAGGAGAGGTGATTGTCTCCCTCCTTGGTGGGCTGTCACATCCCAGCACCACTGGAGCAGGGAACATTCTCATCCCAGCTCTTCACCTGTGGGAGGGATGTTCATTATCCAGCCTGGCTCACTCAGGATATTTTGCTCATTAACCCCTGGCAGCTGCTCTGGGTCTCCCCCAGCCCTGCGAGGTGCAAGGGGAGGAGGAAGGTGAGGATGATGTGCACAGGCACAAGAGAAACTTCCCTCTGGACAGGAAGGAGAAGATTTTTGGCTGCTGGATGAGGCCACCACAGCTCCAGCAATGGTTGTGATCCACACCTGTTGCCTGTCCCTCTGTGCAGAGATGTAATTTTATTTTTGGGTCATATAAGCAGCAGTTACTGATAAAAGAGAAGCCAGGACATCCCTCAGCAGGCTGAGCTCTCCCACTGCCCCACATGAGCTCAAGAACTTGCTTTCCTACACACCTGAAATGCCATATCTGCAGAGTGAGTGGTTTTATTACCAAGGAAAGATGGGCAAGGCTGAGCTGAGCTAATTTAATTTGATTCTCTGGGCAACTGGCAGTTTTATATCCCTGTTTTATTATTTTTTTTTATGTGCTTTAATCAGGTGGTGCTTGCAGCCATCACAGAATTGTGGGTTTAACCTCCTGGGCTGTTGGGTGGATTGGGCAGGAGCTGAGTGGGATAAATGATGAGGATTCTCCCAGGAAAGCAGCAGGAACTGGTGAGGAAAAAGCTGGAGCAGCAGCTGGAGAGGTCACCCAGAGATTTGTGTCCAGCTTTAGAGGGACCTGCCTGACCCGTGGCATTGTGGCCACAGAAAAGCCATGGATGGCATCATGTCCTGCCTCAACATCCCTCCCTCAGGTGGCAGGAGGAGCTGTGACCCCAAGCCCAGGGTTCCACGGTGTCTGCAGGACCCTGTGTGTCCTGTGGGGGTTAAAGGGTGGCACACAGCAGTGGGGAGGGGGTGCAGATGGGGGGGATGTTACTGTGGGTCTGTTCAGCACCCACAGTTCAGATCCTGGAGGTCCAGTGGGAGGGAAAAGGGGCACCTGGGGGAAAAAACATCTTGTCTGGATCTGAGTGCTGGCCAGCTCCAGCTCTGTAGGAGCAGCAGGCTGGATGGAGAACCCATCTCAGTGCAGTGGTTCCATCTGGGCCCTTTGCAGGCCAGATTCCCAAATATCAGCTTCCCTTCTGTGTTCACAGCCAGGACAGGCAGAGATGTCCAGGGCTGGGGATGAGGCCTGGCTCTGCTGCCTTGGGCTCCACCCCTGTGTACCCCAAAAATGCCAGGGCAGGGGGGCACTGCCAGGCTCTCCCAGGGGTGTCTGACACAATCCCAGTGGCTCTGGAGTCACCAAAGCTTTTCCTCACCAGTGTCCTCAACATCTCCCAGGCCTGGCTGGGGCCAGTTCTGTGCTGCTGACCTGGCCAGGTGGAAATGCCAAGAGAAGTTGGGTTTTTTTTGGCTTTTTCCCATTTTCAGCTTGTTACAAACCGTTGTTACCTTCCCATCTGCCAGCCCAGGACAGGAGCGCTGCTTTAGCCCTGTGTCACCAAGGAGAGCTTAAATATTGTCATTAAAAAATTCCAGTCTTGCATCATCTTCTCAGACACACAGGAAGAAACCTTTGCAATTAAATTCTCTGTGCTCCAGCAGGAAGGCAGAAGTTCCTTCTTTTCTTTTTTTTTTCCCTTTTCTGTGATGATGATATTCTGGGATTTTAGAGCAGCAGGAGGGAAAAAACCCCTGTTTGATTTTCCTCATTATGTTAAGCCTGGTTTTACTTTTTGATTGCCAAAGTATGATAAATGGAACACAGATTACCTAGAGATTTTCAAAGATTTGCTTTCAATTTGATTTTTCCTGAGCCTCATTAAGCCTGCAGGTTTTATCTACACTTTGTTCTTCCAGCAGAGTAACATTACCGTATATTAATAGCCATATTTTTTCCCCCCATTTGAAATTAAAACCAGATCTATCTGGCTTCTCATGTTTTGCTTTCAAATTCTATTAAAAAAAAATATTGATCACGTGTGTGTGCTCTTTTTCCTTTCCCTCTGACCCTGCTGGCTCTGTAGAGGACATTCCCCAGGGAAATGCTTCCAGTCCTGGATCTCTGGGCATTGCTGGGTGCAGTTTTGTGAATTAAGGGATGCATTTTAGAAGGTAGAATGTATAGATGATAAAAAAAAATAAATAAAAATGTGGCTTCCAACAGAAAGGCAGGCAATAAATATAAGATTTTAAAGCAGGAGCTGTAAAATCAGGGAGTAGAGAGGAGCTTAGGCAGGGTAAGGTAACCTTCGATGTGCTCAGGTGCTTCTTGCAGGAGTTAATGCCATTGGAAGGGATTCCAATCTCCATGAGTTTAGCAGAAATGGCCCAAAATCCACAGGTTTAAGATAAATGACTGGAAGCCCCCAGGCACAGCCTGAGTGCTGCTCTCTGGGAGAGGCTTGGAGGGTGGCAGGGACATGGGACAACACAGGACACACACTCAGAAGCCATCCTGACACACCTGGTGTGTTCCTCCTGCTGGAGCCAAGAAACCTGAGCCACCTTCGGGGCTTTCCAGGCTGGGTTTCAGTCCAGGGAGGGTTCCAGCACATCCTCCTCTTTCTGTGCCCATCCAGAGGTCTTGGGGCAGCTTGAAGAGGTGATGGAGAGGTCTCCCCACAGCCAGTGTGGGAAGCAGCTTCCTCATGTGCATCAGGACAGGGTGCCAGGAGCTGGCTGTGTCCTCCCAGTCCTGGGGAAGGTGCTGGGGATAAAACACCCAAGGCAAAGCTGCTGTGTTGATGGCCTGACCAGGAAACACAGTGGGGTGAGAACAGAGCATCCTTGGGGTGCTCCTGCCCCGCCCCAGCCGTGGAGCAGAGGTGAAACCCCTGATTCCCAGGGCTGTCTCCGTGGGCTGAGACACTTCTCAGGGTGCTCTGCTCCAGACACGACCCAGGGGCTGTGCTTGAACTGGACACTGCTCTTTTGGAGAGGTTCCCTGTCGTCCTTCCAGCCCCACTCGATGAACTCTAATTATAACTCGCTGCTTTCTATTTATGAACGAGGGCAGCACCGAGGAGCTGAGGCCACCACGGCTCCAGTGCTCCCAGCCCTGCCCAGCCCACGCTCTCCCCTCTGCCACGGAGCTCTTCATCTCCACTGCCCTTCCAGAACCTCATCCTGCACTGGAAAGGGCATCTCCCCATCCCCTTTCCTTTGGATAAACACACCTGGGCTTTTTTCACACTTGTTTACAAGAGAATGTTTTCTTTTTAAGAACAGGGATTGTTTTTGCAGCAGCTCCAGCCCTGCCTCATAAACCAAACATTTCCCAAGCACTCCATGGCCCAGGATGACGTTGTTGTTACTGGAATGCCAGTGTCAGTATCCAAAATGTGTTTCTTGGTGGAGCTAAGAAACTTCTTGGGGGGTTTTGTGCTCTGTATCCCCAGATGTAACACAGAGGAGTCCTTGTGGCTGAGCCAGGGGGATGTGGCTGGAGCTGGGGCTGAATTGGGGAAGGATTTGTGTTTATTTTAACATGCTGGAGCCCATGGCCAGATCTCACCATCCTGCAGCAGGGGAGCCTCCCCTCCACTTCTGCTGGCTCAGGCTGAAGGTGCCTGTGCTGGTGACAGGTGACAGGGACAGGACCTTGCTGCTGGTTCTGGTTTTACCCCAGCCTTGTCTCTTTCCCCCTTTCCAGCAGCATCAAGCACCTGCACTTCTGAGAGAATCCTCCTTTCCCCCAGGAGCCTCCTCTCACTATCACCACTCCATGCAGGATGCCAGATCTGATGAAAATGCTCTGATCTGTTCTGACAAATCCTCTGTTCCTAAGCAGATAATAACCAGAAAATCTTCCTAAATAAATCCTGGTTTTGGAACTGTGCCCACACTTTGTCATTCTTTCCCTGCCAATTAACTGCTCCTTCTTGCCCTGAACTGGGAGCATCCTCAGCCCCTCCGAGGGGAAAGGAGACACAGATTTATGGAGCTCAGTGTGGGACTGGGAGGAGAGTTGTGGCTGCAAAAAATGAGAGTCTGATTTGGCAGCATGGAGGCACCACTGACCAGAACCTCTCTCCTCAGCTGAGCAGGGATTAAAGGCTGCAGATAGCCATAATCCCAAACTGCAGCAGGAAGGGCTGGGATACCTTCCCATGATACAGAATCATAGAATGGCTTGGGTTTGGGTAAAAATCACCTAATTCCAAACCCCTTGGCTATGGGCATAGCAGTATTCCAAGGAAGCTGGCACTGGAGGAGAGACAGGGATATATTGGAAGAACGCCTGTTATTTTTTATTTATTTTATTTATTTTCCTCTCCCTTCTGTATCAAGTGGATATAATTGATATTGAGATGTCTCTTTGGGCAAAGGGAATCCCAGGACTCATCTTCCCCCAAAACTCTGATGCCACTGATGAGGTCAGAGCTTCACCACGGGCAGGTTGAAGAAGGGAATGTCCCTGCTGGTGGTGGCTGCTGCTCTCCCGTGGCCACCAGCCACATCCAGAGCCCTGGGGAGCAGCTGCTTGACCTCCTCCTTCCACTGGCCTGGGCTCAAAGCACCAGTGCTGAGCTGCAGAACAAAGGCCTGGGGAGCAACAGCTGGGCTCAGCTGGGTGACAAAACCAGAAAATCCTGGAGAGGCACACCTGCAGGTGGCTGGGTTTTGGGCAGGGATGGGGGGATGCAGGGATGAATGGATGCAGGGATGCCGGGATGCAGGGATACAGGGATGCAGGATGCCGGGATGCAGGGATGCAGGGATGCAGGGATGCAGGGATGCAGGAAGGGATACAGGGATGGAGGGATGCAGGGATGGAGGGATGCAGGGATGCCGGGATGCAGGGATGCCGGGATGCAGGGATGCAGGGATGCAGGATGCAGAGACGCAGGGATACAGGGATGCCGGGATGCAGGGATGCAGGGATGCAGGAAGGGATACAGGGATGGAGGGATGCAGGGATGCCGGGATGCAGGGATGCAGGATGCAGAGACGCAGGGATACAGGGATGCCGGGATGCAGGGATGCAGGATGCAGAGACGCAGGGATACAGGGATGCAGGGATGCCGGGATACAGGGATGCAGGGATGCCGGGATGCAGGGATGCAGGAATGCAGGGTTGCAGGGATGCAGGATGCAGAGACGCAGGGATACAGGGATGCAGGGATGCAGGGATGCCGGGATGCACCGCCCGCTGTCACCAGGAGGTGGCACAGCCCGAGCGCGAATGTCGCACCGGGTCGCGCCCTCCTCCGCCGGGACCCCTAAAAAGGGAGCGAGGTGATTCGTCGCTTCCAGGAAAGCCAAGGAAAAGTCTCCCATCATTTTCCGGGGAAAGCCTTTGTGCGGAATCACTTCCGCGTGGAAAACAAACAAACAAACAAAAAAAGGCACAAACTCTGTTTCACTTGGAGAAAAGGGAAATCCTTGTGTGAAATGTGGAGCCCTCGACATGATGTGGGCAGGAGGCTTCTGTTCTCTCCTAAGAAGGAAACAAACAGCAGATTGCAAGCCAGTTATTTCTCAAATTAAAACAAAAAATAATTCAACAATACCCCCCTCCCCTCTTTTTGTTAATTTTTCTGGATTCTTCCTTAGCGTCCTGAGAATTCTTGAGAGGATTTGCATTTGGAACATGAAATGAATTTCTCACAATGAGGCCAAAGAAAACCAAGGTCTGT